>NW_026623237.1:1044608-1063626 GCF_030028575.1 Malurus melanocephalus
TCCCTGACCTGAGTATAGATGTGAAAAATGTTCCGTACTCAAAAACAGAATCCTAAAGATCTGGCAATGAAGCACTCTAATGGCAGGATTGCAATACGGCAACAATTTTATATATATATATAAAAGAATATATAAACAAGCAAGTGCAAGCTGGCCTGCCATGCATGCACAGAACGGAAAGGTGGCAAGGGAATCCTGCAGCTCAGAGATGCCTGTTATAGAAGGTGTGCACCCAGGGCACAGCCAGCCTCTAGCTACAGTGGGACCATGCCTGGGACCAGACACACGAACTGCTCAGCGCAGCACAGACAGCTCTGTGGAGTGGCAGCAATGGCAGGAAGAGCACAGCCCTGCACTGACTGCAATAACAATGGCAATGGAAACAGGCTGGTAAGAAGCTGGAGTCAGACTGGACTTCCACACAAAACTTAAAAGGTTTGAAGACCTGCAATTAGCGTGCATTAATTTGTTACATCATTTTCCCAGTCTCCTCCAAATTGTTCAGCTGATTGGAATATTGCTGTAAACCCCTACAGCTTTCTGCTGGCTGCACCTCTTCCAGTGAAAAGCAATCYTGTGCTGGTGACAGTGCAGCCTCCTTAAACTGACAATGATTTCAAAGTATGAAGTGACTTCACTGTGCTCGTGTTAATTAAATGTTTGAATCTTACAGGTGACCTTTTCTAATTTTTGATGTTATGTGAATGTGAACAAAGACAAAACTAAGGAGAGTGTCTGGAATGCATAAACATTTTGCTGAAAAGAGAAAAAAATATTATGAAGAATATCAAGTAGGTAATTTATAGAATTTAAGCATGCAAGGCTATATTTRGAATACTGCTTGTGCACTGTGAAACGATGTTGAAGTGTTTTCTCGGAGATCCTACAGAAGGATATTGCTGTAGCCATTTTCATTATTTTTTTTTGCAACAGTCATGAACAATACTTTTGAAAACAGTAAATTATTGAGTTTTTCTTTGTTGCTATCTAGATAATTTCCTAATGTAGACAAACTTAGAACTTAATTTTTTTGTAGCTATTGTACACCTGTATTTACATATATCTTCCTTTGCATAGAGATTTAATTTTTGAAGAAAAAAAGAAAGGTCATAAACCAGTCCTGTGAATAACTTGATATCTCAAGCCTCATGCCTTACATCTGCAGGTCTGAAAAAGCAGAGGATTCACAGGGGCACATAGCGTCATCTGGAGAATTAATTATTGCTAACCACCTTTAATCATAAAATCACATATCAGAGCCAAAACCCTCTCATGAAATCAGTCAGCCGAATTTCTGAAAATAGGGGGCAATTTTCACTATCTAAATACTTTGTACCCAAATATCCACCTTACAACTGGTGCAAAAAAATTACCTATCCAGCAAAAAGAAATAAAGGAAACAAAAAAAGTTTATTACGTGTACTCATGCCATTTTAATAATCATAATTTTTATCTGTGCAATAATCTAGATAAGTAGATAGCAAGACAAACCAAATATATGCCCAAAAAGAGACACATTAGAATCCTCCAATATTATAGATTGGTTTTGGGGAAAAAGAAATTTAAAATTTTTTTTTCAAAAGCAAGAAGTATTGAATTCTGTCCTTTCAAAATCACTAGGTGTGTTTTTAGCCTGCAAAGCTCAGCTCTGCACTTGGGTAATGCTGAACCACAGAAGATGACAAGCAACGCTTGCGTGTGGTTTCTGTATCCAGAGGTCAATGTGGTGAAGGTCTTCCCTCTGTCTTTAAAAATCTCTCAAAACTACAAGTGGTGGAGCAGCAATTCAGCTCAAGCAAACTATCACAGTAACAWTAAGTCAATAGTGCTCACCTGTATCCGAACCAGCAAACAAATTCACTACATACAGAAAATGTAATACTTTGTAAAAAAAGGAGGACATATTTAACTGCCACTTTTTCAAAGTTCAATAAGCAACAACAAACCTATTTTCTTAAAAAGAAATCAGAATTGAAATACCATTTTCTCTTCATTAATGACCTCATMAAACAGTATCATGTTAATTAGCTTTTTTTTTCTTGATTGACTTCTGACCATTGAAGTTGGTTGTATAGAAAGACCTATACATTATTTTGCTATCAAAAGGCTGCTGAAGTTATTGGTTAAGAAAGCTTCATGAAAGCTTGATTGCCAGGAGATAATACTTGTCCTGTTCCAACCAGTCACTAGAGATGTTKGATGTTAGTTGCCCAGCTGAAAAGGCCACATCTTTGTGTCCTCTAAAAATTCAAAACCCTCCAAAGACATAAAATACATTTTTTACCCTCATAAAGTACTCATAAAAGAATTCTGCAAATGGACTGCAACAGAGTTGGGAAAGGATCACAAAGCGATGGTAGCAAATTCTGCTGGTCTGGCTTTCTCACATTGCACACAACTCTGGCTTTCACTGTTTTGTTACTCACTGCTTTTTTTAATGATGCTTTAAAGCCAAATGACTAGAAGTAATGAACCACATTAGCCATTTTCTGCTAAGGTCTTTCTTTTAATCTTTACCACAAAAAATATCAGCAGGAACATTGACCTGCCATTTCAGTTTAGAACCTGCTTCCTTGCTTCCTTTTTGCATATTTAAAACAACATTTAAACCACACTTGAACAAGTAATGTTTAGTCACATCAGCATTCAAACCTTGAATTGCACTGAGTTCTGCAATGCCAGCAAGCCTCTGCTTGTTATTTTTGGCAGTTTCCTGCATATCCTGCACTGCTMTGTGACAAACTGTTGAAAGAGTCTTTCAGAGGGAGGAAATTTTCTGAGAAATAATATTCAGTATTGCCCAAGAGACTGAGATTTCAGGGCAACCATGCAATAGTGCAAACATATTTGATGAATAGTCTGCACCATCTGCTTGCTCAATATCTCAGTTTAAATTATAGGTGCAAATTCACCCATGCAATTCTCAATAAAGTCAGTGAATACCAAACTCATGCAACACAACAAATTCCATGCTGTCTGTCTGTAAYGGGAAATTGAGCTATGACCTTTACYGCTCMCATACAGAAGCTCCAGAAGCAAAAATAAAAAGGAAACTCCCTTTCCATGCCAGTATTGATTATTGCCAAATTAAATTTTACAGCAAAAACCCTTTTTTTTTTTTTTTTTTATTAAATTTTACAGCAAAAACCCTTTTTTTTTTTGCTTCTTATGCTTCTTAATGCTTCTTAATTAACAGAAGTTATTTCTACAGTTTCTTCACATCAAAGAGAAAATCAGCAAGTCTAGGACTCCTACAATAACCAGGTGATTTTTTTTTTTTTTCAGCTGAGATACAAGAGTTCTGTTTTAAACTTCTTTTGGAAGACTCACACCTTCCAACATACTAATCGTGGAAGTGAAAATTTCATGGCAGGGATCTGGCCTGAAAGGAGCTCCTCACTCTCAGTTTGCTAGGTTTTTAGCTCTATCAGCTCAATTCATGAAAGGTTTTCTCATCTTTTATTCAAAAAGTAGTTGAAATCTCTAAAGCAAACTCTGTTCTCTCGAATTCCCACCTTCATGCTGGCATTGGCCTTTGATGATGATCTGTACCTTTGAGAAGKGAAGTGAGAGGTCAGGAGCTTTCAGCATGTGGTGGAGACTTTATGAGAGAGAAGATTGTCTTCTCAGGGAAAATCCAACTATCCCTGAATAAAAGTCAACACAAGGCAAAAATAACTATAAAAGAATTTCATTTGCCAGTTACTGAAGGGCAAATCCTTAAAAGATTCCAATTTCTGAATACCAGAAATAAGCAAGTATAGTACAGAAAATGCTAAAAGGTTTCTAAGCTGAAATTAAAGTTCACACAGACGTTTTCCAGCTGATAGCTCAATAACTGAAATATATTTGTCATGGTAAATAGTCTTGTAAAACCCAAATGCTGAGAATCAGATTTGGAAAGTAAATATTTGTCCTTTTCCCTTTTAAAAGTTGAATTATGGAAAATGTCCTCCTATAATTTTGTAAATGATAGACAAAAAGAACAATTTCATATTTCAGATTTGGCAAGAAAATTTCCATCTCATTTGTATTTTACCAAGTGAGGCTATTCCACTGACTATGTAATGTAGAATAAGCCACTGAACCATTAAGAAAGTGCCAGAAAAAACTCACCACTTTCCATCTTTTCAATCCCAAAACTACTGTTTAAGGACATTCAAATACAATTTTTAAAGGTTATTTTCTGTCCGCAGAACAGGAAAATCAATATGCCAAGCTAGAAAAAAAAATAACCTGTCAGAAAAACCAAGATGCACATATGTAGGTCTCACTCTCTTACTCACACATGCATAAGCATGAACAAAATTACTATTGGGGAAAGGACAATGGCAAACAATATTCAGTGACCCAGAAACAGCAATGCTTTTCTTTCTAATTTTGYWTTTTTTTTTTCCTGGGATATGACATCATTTTGTATAAACAGTATAGAAAAAATGCTATTCCTTTAATCTATGAAGCATTTATAAGACTTTARCATGAGCTTTTCACTAAGAGCTTAGACAAATATTTAAATTGGTACATAAATGACTCAGACTACAAGGCAAGCCCAGGCTACTCTAAAAATAAATGTTCATGGACAATAAGCCCATCCAAGCAAAAGAGAATTTTAAAAAGCCACAGAATATATAATGTCTCTCAGAATAGTACAGACATATCTGGATGAATGGCTATGATTTTCTCTTTCATGGAGATTTTAAGACAGAAAACCATTTCCAGAACACTAAAGAATGAAGCAATTGTCTAAAAGAGACCTGCACTCTTGTAAAGGAGTTCAAATCTTAATTGACACCTAATTGTAATGTTTTTCTTCCTCCTTTGCAGCAGCAATACATGTGTGTATATCTTGCTGTGCTCTGTGAGGGAACATGGAGAAGTTCCACTTATGAAACGAGGACAGTTTTGCATTTCACCGTAATCAGATCAAATTAGGGCAGGTGGCAACTCTGCAGGCAACATAATTATGAAAAATGCCTGTGTTCAATACAAACTGTCCTTCCAGTCTTGAGGTCTAATAGGACACCACTGTGCAATCTTTTACATTTTACTGGCAGCTCAGAATACAGAAGTCCTCTGAGGGGGCACTACAAGCTGTTACAATCTTTTGTCTGTGCAAATAATACATATCTTCAATATTTGCTCTAACATAAGAAGCAGAGTGCAAAAGCTGGTGTGGGATGAAAACTAAAGTTAAATACAGAAGAAAAAGTAATTAAGTCACTAGTCAGGTCTAATTCTTAGAACATTGTGTGAGACAGGCTAATCCTGCATTACAAACAGTGATTCGTGTTTSTACTATAAAAAACCTGACAGGCAGGCATAAATACAAGGGATCATACTGTCTGTTCATCTAACAGAAAAGAATTGAAATKACCTGAGAGATTCCCCAAAGAGAAAGTGTTGAGGATTTTTCYGATTTTATATTGATATACTGGCCCTAGTCTTGAACAGATCGCTCATGATGAATAGCTGGCAAAAAACATTTAAAATAAGCTGAAAATTTAATGCAAAATTCTACTCTACATTAAAGGGATGATACAGCCAGGTTCATTTAGAATATTACTCCTCTGAAGACACCCCAAGCACTAAAATAACAAATGTTATATCAACGATGCACTCAGCAACAAATGCAATATGAGTCTCTGTGAGGCGATTTTTCAGTATGTCAGAATTATAATATCACTCCAAGGAAACAAATTAAGCAGCACAAGCTTGGCTGTTGGGATCGCTTTATTAGCAATACAGTGTTTTCTCATAAAGAATGCTTTTCCTTGGGTCTGCCAATGAGATGGTCAATCTGTTTTATGGTGCACAACTTAATATTTGCCTATGAAATTTAAAAAAACCCAAAACCACTCTTTCTGCAACATTTAAAAAAAAATTGAGAATAACCAAAACAAATTCTTGACCGGTTTTACCCTACAGCTGAAGTACAGCCCAGTGTGGGTTTTCTTAATGAAAAGGGATAAACACTTTAATCACAAGGGATAAAAGCAGTACACTAGTTAGCAGTGAACAGTGATTTCTACCTGGTATCTACTAAAAAAAACTCATAGGTTTCAGCAAAATATTGAAAAGTTAGCCACCATGCTGATATAAGAATTGATTAAWTTTTTCCCTTTTTGCATAAAAGAGAAAACAGCCCTTGCGAGGTGGACAGGCCCTTTCAATGAGCCAGAGAAGGACACTGTGTGTGCACTGTGGTGATAAAATTCCAAGGCTGTCACAATTTACCTGAAGCTCAGTGGCTGCAGTGSACTAGGAATGCAGTGGGAGATGGATCTGCTTTACTGTGTGCAGGGCAGGAGASAACCCCCACAGCTCAGCATTATGCCATCAGACTCATCGCTACGCTGAAGTGAATTAGTGCAAGCAATTTCATGAGATTACGCCAGCAATTTGGTACACAACAGCTGCCACACCACACTACAGGATTCTCCCTCTAGTTTTTATTTACATGACTAGGAATAACTTCTGAGTTAATCCAGAGAAAAACAATCTATCCTTGATCTTTACCACCTTACGCAGGGATATGCTATGCCTTGTAATTAGTTGGTCTCAAACTTTTTTTAAACTAAAAATAATTCCATTTTATCACAAGTCCTATATATCTTCGTTAAATCAGACACCCTATATGACACTATTTCTTCTAATACTTGAATTACTTCCCCTATCTAGACCATGCTCATTTTCCCCCTCATCTATGCTTTTTTTTTTTTAATCTGGATTCTTTTAAAAGTGTAGGGTTTCTAAGCTGTGAGCCTGAAGACAGAATAGACAGATAGGTATAGGACCAAATCTCCAGCCTCTCACTGCACATACAAAACCCCACAGGGTCATACAGTCCAAATGCAGAGGGTTGTGGGGATGTGCATGTGGGTTTTTCCCTCCCTGCCTCCYTGTGGGTGGGAATAGATATTGCTGTATCAATCATTTCCAATCACAAAAAAGAAAAAAAATTAAAAAAAAATTTGAAAATGTATACTAGTGGGATTCTAAACTAACATGGTTTGGCATTATGAATGCTGMTGTAGACACTAGAAATCAAAACTGCAGTGTCTCTGAACTTGGTGCTAACATTTAATCAGGCTGATAAGCCAAGTAAGAATTGGTGTCGCTCAGTAACCTCCTCTCCCTCCCACCTGTACAGCTCTTCTTTGCTCAGTAACAGAGAGACAGAGCTCAGGCATGAGTGTCCTCTGTACCTTCTTTCCTTTAACAAGATGGAAAGTCAAGTTACTGAAACAAATTATAAAGTTAAGCTTTTTTTTTTTTTCTCATGTCATTAAAATGCTCACTTGACTTTGTTTCATTTCAGGAGATCACTAAGCTGCAGTAGTAAAAAATAACAACCCTAGGTCTTGTTGCTTGTACATTTACCTTTTGACACCACATTAACTATTTTTTTCTGTAAAGTACTTCTAAGCAGMCATTTATATGGTAAGTACTGAACTCTATCACTTCTGCCTTTCAGTATTACACTGCTTGCTATGTATTTTCCACTTGTGTCTCTTATGCCATGGATCAGAAATTCATTCCTTGTACTTCTGTCTGGCTCCAGAATACAATCATGCATGAAATTTCAGAGACACTTTTTCTCCTGACTGAGAATTATTGGATATACAGCTATAAAAGCATACATAAAARCTAAAAGCCCTTAGAAATACTTGGAGGGGAAACAAAACATCCCTTAAGCACCAAATCAGTTGGAAATTCKTCATACTGCTCTTCTCTATCAATTCCTGCAGGATTTGCTTTCTTTTGTAGCTTAGCTCCTGTCTGCTTCAYGAAAAAGATTGTCAATTATGATAAATGATTCTGTATGACAGGATTGAGACTCACACTACAGAAAACTATATCTAATGAGATGATCTGATTCTTTCTTAAGGATCAATAATTTATTTATAGACAGGGGCCTCAAAGGTTAATTTTTAGTGCTTTACTCACCAAGMTACCCAGCACTCAAATGACTTGTAAGAGACACACAATCAGAACTGGCTAATCCACATCAGCTTGTTTAAAAAAAATTGTCAGATTAACAAATCAATGATACTTACACACTACAAAATTGGTTTCCACTTAAAAGCTAACTGGATTTACACAGTTTACATGCAGCACAAATCCCGTTTTCATGTAATTTAGCAAGGATTTCGGGCTAAGTGATTCTCCCCTCTCTTGTCAATTCCAAGACACCAACTGGCCAGCAGAAATCCTGTTGCAGTTTGATGGATGTCTATTGAGAGAAACAGGAGGAGGGGAAAAAGAGACATAGGATTTTTGATGTTTGGCTACAGGTTGCTGTCACTGATCATTTTCCTATCTCTGCTTCCTCAGATGCATGTGACTTTCTATTTAGAGAGTTTTTCCCTGCTTTACTGGTTTTACCAAGAWGTATGCCTTGCCTAACTTGTGACACATTGATGCTACATTCATTCAACAACYCACTGTAGGGTTTGCATGAATGTCATATTAATGAGTGCTACATTCATGTTTTTTTTCACCCATTTCCCCTTTTTAATTCTGCTCACACCTCTTGCAGTCATTATAAGAGTGTCAAACACATGGCTGCCATCAAGCAGTCTCTGGCCTTGAATGCAAAGTACACTTTGCTGAAAYGAATTCTTTGCACATATTGTTTCTCTCTCTGTCTTTTCCCCTTTCTAGCTATATATTTATAGCTCTCCTTTGAAGGTTGTGGAGCATCATCTAGTTTTATTTTTATTTTTTGTTACTTTTGGATTTTGATGGAAACTGGGTTTTGGGAACACAGCACACTTCAGATCATTAGGGCTGTATCCTCCTTCACTGCAACAATAACAAATCAAGGTGGCAACCATCTGAAAGGTACMATGATATTTTTTGTGCAATGGTCACTGAATTAGAGTATTTGTGATATAAAACTGATTCAGATGACAGGTGCTTAATCAACTGAAACTCCAGCAACTCTAGTAGTAATTTCCTAACTTGTTTCTATATCTGAAAAATATAATCAGAAGACAAACATAAATATTTGCAACRAAAAAATACACCACAGTGTCAGTTTGCATTTTTTCAATCTCGTATCTACAGATCCTGCTGAACTGAAGGTTAATGCTAATGTTCAAAGACAGACTGTGCATAATCTAAGGGGACATGCGACATTTTTATATTTCAGGCTAATGCTTTGYGTCTTTGTTCTTCAGGACAGTCACATGAAGGAAAGTAAGTTAATGTCATTGACTATCTCAATATTAAATAGATAAATAAATAAATAGAGACAAAGCAAAACACGATGGAAGTGGCTGAAATAAGTGGCATGTACACAGCACAGTAAACAATTCTGCTGAGCAGCATTCTAATTTGTCCCAATCTACTACAACCAATTACTCCTGCCTCAGAGACTCCTTATCTCAGATTTTCCAAGCCAGCTACCCTCTATTTCTTGATAAAAGACATAGCAGTATTTCAGAAAATTGCAGATTAGATAAAGGAGAAACCCAGTGTTAGAAGTAATTGCCTGCATTTTTTCCCTCAGCTATCCAATCCTCCACCCAAGTAGTTGAAGAGCCACCGTCCAAGTTAGGTCTMTGTAATCCATCTGTATTGGCTACAAAATAACAGGCTTGACAATATTGTAGAACTGTTGTTCTTAGCACTACTGACTAGAAAAAAGCTGGGAAAATAATCTTTGAAAGGTCAGCAAGAGCAAAAAAGGATTGCATTGAACCGGACCTCTACAGTACTGGCTGGACATAACATACACACACACAGGACAGCGTTGCAACACTAAACTCCACAATGTGCCAAAGGTAGAAATAATTCAGCCCTGCTTCTCCCTCCTTCCTCTTCCTTCTCATCCCTTTTCTGGGAAAGAAAAGATATCTTTGGTTTGGGAGAAGCTGGAAGTACTATAGGTAAATAAGTGTAGTGAACCTAGCATAAAACCTATCTCTCAGTACTCTGTTTCTGGCACAGGTCAGTAACAGAAGCCATGAGAAAAGCATAAGAAACAATAAAAGGTTTAAATATGTCTGTATTTCATCCTTATCTGCACACTGTCATTTAGGGACATTCTGTGATAGAGGATGCAATCAGATCCCCACCTTCCCTTTTGGGAATTCTCCATTAATGTATCTAGTCACTTTCAGAACCCTGAATATTTTTGGTCTCTGCAATATCCTCAAGCACTGAGTTCCATAATTTGCAGCATCTGAGCTTTCTCATGGTATACATGCTGCCTCATAGTTGTATAGCTATCTCCAGTTCTCACATAATAAGAATARGTAAATTCCTATTATTGTTTTCCATTTCCCTTATGATTTTAGAAAACTTCATCACATCTTGATCCAGATTACTCTTGTCAGAACAGAAAAATAAGAATTTCACCACACACAAACCATGCCTTACCTCCAGCCATCCTTGGTGCACCGTGTTTAAACAATAGCTAGCACTTTCTTTTCAGAGACAATAACCAAAACTGCTCTTGGAATGGGCAGAGCAGACTGCACTCTTGATTTCCCATGGAGAAATAACATTTTGTCATTCCAACAAACTCCTAAGATCTGCATTGCCCTTTTCATTTTCACTCAGTGCTCGGATGGTATTTTCMGTGAACCACCCAAACAAGAGCCTTAACAAATGAGGCAGCAGATGAGAGACCAGTGCCACGCTGTCTGCTTTTGCCCTGGGAGACTCCAAATGATGCCACCTCTGCTTCCTATGATGCTTTACTAGAAAGCCTGTCCAAAAACAGTTGCAGTGTCATGCTGACAGTCAGCTCTGTAAACTGAATTGGTTTGTTGCTCCATCCTTGCACCTGAGCAATGCTGCAGCACCATTGCAGCCAGCTCAAGACCTGGCCATGTGCTCCATTAGCCTAAGTTACCTTCCTGGCTCCACCTTAGCTTGCACTAGCACTGGGACATCCCCAGTGATCACAGGGCTATGGCTAGCCCTGCATGGGATGCCCCATTGGCAGGGCACAGCACAGCTGACCTCACTACTGCCCCAGAATTGCTGTACTTTGACGTGTCCTGCCAGCAAGTAGCTACCAGGCAAGACTGTAAAACACCTTACCTAGACTCTGAGGAGTTAAGGGAGTGAGAGCTGAGCTGTGGTTAGAGGTAYGAGGGCAGGAAATCAAATGGACATAAGTCTGATAATCCAAAACTAACACACGGAAATGAACAACTGAAAGCTTTTTATCTGAAAGTTGAAACCGAGGGACAAAAGATTAGGACAGCAAACAAATAGAAAGAACAAAGAAAACTGTGATCAGCCTCCTTCTTTTCATCTTTTAAAGGACAAATATTTTCTCAAAGAGCACTGTATTTACCCTGTATTAAGTAGCCTTGTAATTTTCTTTATAAGGATCATGCAATAACAAGAAAATTACRAGGATCATTTAATTTTATGACCGATGAAATTGCACAGAATTGAAAATTCAACACTAGACAATAACTGATGTTCAGAGGAATATCTCCACTGTTCCCAAAGCATGTTATTAAGGAATGTAAGAAAAGTGTAGGGCAAGTAACCCTTAACTACACAACATTTGCAAAGGCGCTGTATCCYGTATCCTGTATGTTGCATAGGATATGTCAGTTTCTTGTCTTTTCTTAAATGCAAAGAGAAATGGAGACAGAAAACACTTTTGCATATGTGCCTTATAGATTTGAATTTCAAAACGATGAAGAATGATCTCTCTATACCCCAGATGTGAAACCCTAGAACTTCATAAAGAGGCAAAGTTCCTCTCAAGCCAAACCTCTGCACACACACCATGCTGGAGCACTTGCTGTTTAGGTAGAGTCTCTATTCAACTATGCAGAAAATTCCTGAGGTGGTGTGGTGCYCTCAGTTTTCTTGTCTGTGCTAGGAGAAACAAGGACCTCAAAACTAGACAGCATTTGACCCATATTAACTGGAAAATAAAATCTCCATTTTTAGCTTAGTCTTTCATCTGCAGATCCCTCTGCAGGTTTGATTTGTGGGTTTCTTTTGGTCATCTCTTGCTTTCTGAGGACAAACTCTTTTTTGATTACAAATCCTGATTATGTACAATATGCTGCATCTAGCTGTGCAAAGGTGATATATKAATTTTTATTTATATTACAGCTGATCTGAAAGCCTCTCTTCTGTTAATAATCCCACTGTGCTAAACAGTGGGCGAACATGTCAAATTAAACAGATKATATAGTCATTTGTAGGTCTACCATGTGAGGGAGAATCCATGTGATCCAGAATGGATGGCAGATTCCCCCAYGGGAGGGGGCTGAACAAGAAAGCTGCTCATTCTTTTGTGCTGGGGATACAATGACCAATGTAAAACTGGGATTTTAATTTTGTCTCTCAGCACTGTTAGGTGTGAGTTTGGCCTAACTTGGTGATCTTACATAAAAGAATATTGCCCTGCCAAAGATTATTCTCCAACTACCCTTTACAAATAGAAAACTATAAATCCCATGTCTTGAACTCAGGGTATATATATACCAACAGTCTCTAGCAGACTCAAAGCTGTGTTTGACAATGATAAGTCAGTGCTGCCATTCAATTACCTTGGAAACCTCCACTGCAGGCAATGACAATTGAAAGTTATAACATCTGGTTCTGAATCCTCACTTCATGACTTTGTGGAGAAAGAACAGTCATTGCTGCATGACAAAACATAAATTCCATATTTTCTGACTTTTCTCTCAAAGTCTTCACAATATTTAAATATGGCTCACTTAACATTAATGTATGTATTCTATAAGATTAAAAAAATACAATGTATGCCTCTCAAAAAGTCTTTTAAGGAACATAATAATGTACATGCTACTCAAGAGACTGAAGTCTTATCCTCAAGGTAAGTGCCTATAAGATCAAAACAGTTTAAAAGAGCAATTTCCATTTACCTAGGTACAGCCTGTTTCTTTTTCCTTTTCTTTAATTAACCTGGCTCATTTACTTGGCTTGCTGGAATGGGAGTTATTAGAGTTCACCCATTACCAGCCCTGAAGGTTGCACAAAAAGCCAGAGGATGCCATTTAAGTAACAGCCCTCACATCATTATTCTGCTTTAGCAATACAACTATTTTTAAAGCAAACGTTAGGGCCTGGAGCTCTATGTTAGAAATAATTCTGTTAATAAATTGCTTCATTGTTAGGATGCAATCTGCAATTTATTTGGTCTGTAATATTCTCTGGTGATAGTTGTGATGAATTGGAGCCCAGTGCTCAGCAATAAGCTCTCACAATTTTGAAGGAAGTAGGGCTTTGCTAGACAGGAGGGTAGATCATAACCCCAGCAGCCTAAATAATCATTTGTAGCTAGTGAACAGAGAAGACCAAATGAGGGTAGTTTCAGTAGGAAATTTATGGTGGCTGCACAGGATGAGGAGACAGAGATTGAAGCTCACAGAAAAAATAGAGAACACTGAAGACACACACTAGCAGCAGAGCTATTTTTCATGTCAGGTTTTCTTTAACCTGCAGACTCTCAGGACCAGACCTATTAGCACACTGATCGTGATGCCTCGACCCAGGCACCGGACCACATTTGCAGGACTGTGGCCTATATTTTCCTGACAAACAAGGCCAGAAAGCAGATGGGTTGCACTGAGGGAGCTGCAGTTACCAGAATCTCACTGACACAGGGAATGATGCAGAACAAGGGGCCTGTGCAGAGATGCAGCTCTAATCAGAGAGCCCTTACTGAGAGTAACATTCATACAGTGTGTGGGGAGGCAAAGACAGAAGAGATGAATGCACATTTTCCAGGAGTAAATGGCCCCTCTGCAGGGAAAAAATATTCTCATTTTACTCGTAAAGTGTTATMCTCCCTAGTAAGAACAGCTATCTGGAAGGAACCAACAAAAATTTAACCAAGAACTGGTGACAAGCATGAAAGTGACAAAAAATGCCCCTTGCCACATCTGCTAGACACACAGTTCATGTGCTGCTTCTCAGAAGCATGAGACATTAAAAAATTGCTGGAGCACTTACAAATAAATGAGCTCTGTCTTTGTTCATGTTAGTCTGCAAGGACATGAGCTGTCCAACATGTATAATGACCTTGGGAATAACAAAAGGGATTGGAGGCTCTGTGAGTGCACATGAAGAGATGGCAGTTCTGGGGCTATTCCCATTAATCCTTTTGGAGAAGTATCAAAGATGAGATAAAGAAAGAGAGGATCCAGAGGTAAGTAGGTCGTTTTGAAAGGAGCATTCATTCCTTCAACCATGGAATGSTGTTCCATGAACACAGCTTCCCAATCACCATCTTGGGACAGTGRAAGAAGTGGATGAAGCAAACTCATAAGCTGTGGCAGTGCCTTTGAGAACTCAGGGAGAACAGGTTTGCCTAAGTAAAACSAGAGAAAAACATCTTCAAGTTCTTGACTGATAACAAACAATAACAAAGTTAAATAGCTGGACTGACAGTACACTCGATGTTGACAAGATCCTTGCCCCTAAGAAGAATTTTGGCTGACCTATCACTCAAGATCCTCTGTGAAATCCAACTGACGGTGATAGCTGCAGGGTCTGTGTTCAGTGTTTTTCATTTCTCCATATTTCACATGCAATTTTTCTAAAGTGACATATCTTAACATTTGGGCATCACACAATGTATAAGAGCTCAGGAGGAGTGGGAATGAAGAAACACATAGCATGGAAGAGGTTTTGTGAAGTACAGCCCTCTCCCCTTTCACTCTMGATCTCTAGACTCAAAAAGAGGCTAATTTATCTTATCGTGTGATTCAGAGCAGCCTACGGAGTATTTTCATTTTTGCCAACTGCAGTGTTTTAAACATRTTTTGGCATTAAGAAACTGCTCAGCTTGCCTTAAGAAGACACCCCTTTTGTACTTGTCWCTCCCCAGAGTCTCTAATGGCAGTTCCACAGCTCTGTGCCATCAGCCAGGAAGGGAAATCTCAGCTGACTACATGATGTCACCTCAATTTCGCAGTTTGATGAGGGCCTGGATGTGCTCCATGACAGCATGTCAACATTAAAAAAGATAAAAACACTGCTGCTGTAGAAAAAGGTAAATGGAGATTACCAAATACAGATGTGATCCACACAGTATTTCTGAATCTCTTATCTATACAAAACATGCAGGTTTACCTATCACTGAGAAAACCACTTCTTCAGTCTGCAGAAAAGGATGTGCAAACATTTCTCTGTATTGACTAAATTCCCTTTCATGGGTATCATATATGATTTTTTAAAAGGAAATCACATTTGTATCACCATAAGGAAATAAACTAATAAATATATAAAAGGAAACATTTTTGGAAGGGCATATCACTGACCTAAGGTCAATCAGTAATTTATAATTGATTTAAAATAAATGTGTGGTATGAGAACACAGCAAAAAGAAAATTGAATATTCATCCCCCAAAGAAGAAATAAAAAAACCCCTATCAATACACAGCAAGGTGAGCATCCCAAGACTTCAACTAAGTAAACCCTAGCCCTTACATGCAGAAGTCTGATTCTAATCAATAATCCACAGCATTTATGTGTAAAGAAGTCCAGGGGCTGCRGTTGCCTCAAAGAGTTCTGGACAGAAATAAATCAGGACTTTGCCTTATGTGAACTGGGATTTGATGTGACCTTCATGCTGCAGACCTGTCAGGCTGCAGCGATGATGAATGCAATCAGACAGCTATTAGACACTGCTCTAATTTAGACATAGCAAAACCTATCGAGTAATGTCAAATGAAAAAAAAAAAAAAAAGCAAGACTGGAGTGTGAAAGGGCTTTAGTTCCCTTTAGGTAAAATTAAAAGGACTTTGTAACATCAAGGCCTTGCTGAGCTGGGCATGAAGGCCTTGGAAGTGATGAGGGAAGCTATTGACTGAATATGKCATATTCCAGTCACAATCCTCAGAGGAAGTTTTAAATTTCTACAGGAATACTGTGTTTTTGCAAAGTTCTGAGCTAGGCAGTTAAAATAATTTTGAAAGTTTGCCTCTCTTTTGTTCCCTTGTCAACAATAYCTAAAAGATTAATTCTTAAGCAAGAAACCTGTGAAGCAAAGCAGAATTTATTTCAATACTGTTTTATCATCTCAGTCAAGATCATTCCTATGAACACTGGAATAATTYTATGTGCATCAATATCTACCTAAGCAAAAAGAAATGGGACCAAAACCTTCTCCCCAAAGCGAAACTACTTTCAATATTTTAACACATGGCTGAATGTGGTCCCCAAGCCCCTTCAAACCCTTATGTAGAAAAGTTCAGGATAAAGCCAAGTGTGAAACATCTGAAACATTTTAAGAGACTATGAAACTGTTAYTAGAATTGTCTTTTCAGCTACACACTGGCTCAGTGATATTCAGTTTCACTCTTTCAGAACTTTAAAGAAAATAGAGGATGTTTTAAGATTGAAAGCAAATTTCTGCTGATCAGATGTGATCAGTTTTTCAGCCTGTTCCAGACTGAAGAAACTCTAAAGAAGAGTCCCRGTCTAATAGGAGGATTAAACAGAAATTGGAAATAATTTTAAGGACAAATTCTGGTTGGGATGTAGAAGTGACATTATGGTTTTAAAAGCAAATGCCTGCTGGACTTACCAAGAAACTTGTATTATCCTTGTCCTAAATGATAGTGGCATAGCTATTAGGATGGAAAAAATAACATGATGCCCAATGCACAAAATAAAATCCAACAAACCATGAGATCCCAAAAGATCAGAAATGGAGAAAACAGGAGTTGTAATCCTATGAGGATTACCTCCTGCTGGTTATGACAATTCACTGGAGTCAGAGCAGCTCATACAGCTGGAAGGTGCACACCTCAATCTAAACCAGATGAATCACACTCTGTAGAAAAGAGACAGCACTGTGAGCAATTGGGACTTGAAATTGCCTGAATGGTCTGCAATGTTTGCTAAACACTGTCACACTAGCCAGAACCCCAGGTCTGCCACACGAAAGTGTAAACCTGGACACATGCATTTCCTTGCTTTTGTCAGAAATTATCTTCAGTAGAGGACAAATCTGCCTGAGGACAAATCTACCCAAGGGAGCTTCAGCAGGTCTAAAAATCTGTTGATGCTAGATCAATATTATCAGGGCTGCTAACACAGACAGTCTCACTGGGCCAACAAAAGTCAGACAAAATCCCTGGAAATTTAGGACAAATTCTGGAGATCAAGAATTAGAAACTGCTTTTGGTCAGTGAAATGGGTTCAAGTCCTTCTATGGCAAGCTAGGTGACACATGGGCTATTTCTCTAATTACAAAAGTAATTCATATAAACTATTAGAACAGGTCCTGGTGTATTTCTGACCCTAGAACTGTACTAAAAACATACCTGAGGATAGTTTCAGAGCAATAAAAAGTCAGGAGCCATTTTCCAAAGGCTTTCTGCATGCAGATGCCCTGGATTGGAGGTTTGAAGATGCTCCCAGTACAGTCACAAGCAGCTTTCATATGCCTGGCTCCCTGCCATTTCACTTTTAATTGACTGCTCTAGATACCAGGTCCAAATCTGCAGAAAAACTTCCTACTTCTGCCCAACACCACATATGAAAAGGTCCCAAATGCTCCTTATTGATGTTAAGAGTTATAAAACAAGAAAGGACCTGGACTGGAAAATGATCAATTACTCCCTCAGTTCGGCTTAGTATTGACTCATTGTTTAATTCAGTGAAAGCAAAGTTAAAGCTCTCATTGTCCTGAAACAGAAGCAGAGTTAGGTCTTTTGAAAAGACAATACAGATGTGGTGCTTATGGCAAAAGGTAAATTCTTTTCAAAGAAAATTTCTGTCCGAGCTAAGAGTGGAAACATAATTTGGCATCTGTCAAGTCCTGTTAGTAAAATTCTGTGCAACCTTACTTTCTGGGGAGACAATTTCTGAAACCTAGGTTTTGATTTATAGTATGTCCTGAGGACTTAAGCWCTAAAGATTTACAATAGTTGTGAGAGCCAGAGGAAAGAGAAGTACAATCATTTGATATGTTAAAACATCTTGTGTATGAGCTGTGTATTGGTTACCATTCAATTGTTTAAACATTCCAACTCAAAGGCTTCTCTCAAAGAAATCACCAGTCTTAAAAACAATATGAATTACTGGCAGTTTGTAGATTATTCATTTCAGTGGTCATAAGTTCCCTTTCCTTTGAGACCTTATGAACTTCAACCACAGWAGATTCATAGCTCTACTTTGGAAATCATTACTTACATTTAGTTAGGACTTATTATCTTCCCTTACAAATTGTTAACATTAAGTTGCCTATAATGAAAGGTTTTTATTTTAGAGAAAAAGATTGTAAGTTTAGATTTATTATGGGCTTCATTTCCACTGGACAGCAAATATGCAGCAATATCAAATCTCAGAAGCAGTTTAAATGACTGCTAATTTCCTAAAAGAGACAAAAGTCTGAATTACATGTTTTATTTTACGTTTTGTATTTTCTTTTCTGTTCCAGAATGTATACATGTRTAAACCACACATAATGACTGATATAAAAGCAGGGTAAATTTGTATACTTCACTGAGTATTTCAGTACTTGTGTGGTGGAGGGCTGTGGCAGCTCCAACACAGAGCTCCTTAACTCTGCCTTGAGGGCATGGAAGATTATCAATAGACAAACTCAAGGGGTTCAACTCTCATTCCCTTTCTAAAAAAAGAAAAGATTCAGAAGGGTAAATGATAACAGGGAATTACAGTGAAGGAAACGCACACACCATACCTAAGAGGAAAGCAGTGATGTACTGCTAGCCAAGGGTGCTGCAGAAATATTTAATGTTCAGTAATCATGTGGATGCTTGTACTGATATATTTGTAAAAAAAGCAGCAGATCTGGCCCCTTTCCAAACAGAATAAGAAACATAATATGAGAAATACTCATTTTCSCAGCAGGTGAACTCAAATACCTTTTCTGAGAAGCAAGAAGCCAAAAGGGAGCATATGAACCTGTTTAAAATTGTACACGTAAAAAATAATGTTAACTTCTGTTCTACATGCATGCTTTCAGAATGACACAACCTTTACATGACCTATACTGCCTATAAAAACCTGCTCTCTTACTCAAGCCTGTTGC
>NW_026623237.1:1063658-1101289 GCF_030028575.1 Malurus melanocephalus
GGGGGGTGGGGGTGGAGAGTGGACAATGGAATTTGCAATGTAATTATTTATGACACTGTCAGAGCTGTCTGTTTTCAAGGATCATTTGAAAATTTTTAATGGAATGGCCACTGCACTATGAAACCAAGTAGGTGCACAAAGGTTGCTTCTAGATGCCTTAGCTATGTTTCACATGCCTTGGTTTAAACATAATTTTACTGCTGAATTTTTGTAGTTTGAAGTGCTTAATTTTGGAAGAAAACATATCATGTCCATAATTCAGGAGAGTGCACTTACTAGTAAAGGACCTTGAAAAGCCAGTCTTTTTTAAGTAAATGAAAAAAATGTTTAAAAATTGTTAGTGTAAGCAATTGTATTCAAAGTTTCATTGTAAAATTTTTGTTATACAAATGGATAAAATACCTATCATGTAAGCCATCAAAACACTTGCTAACTGAAATAATCAATACTTCTATGAAACTGCTTATAAGCCATTTAAAGAATCAAGTTGGTAAAAGCAGTTGCCCAAAAATTCAAAAACCAAAGGGTCTTAACAGTTTTCAGGCAATTCACAGACACGGAGCAGGAAAAAGAAATTAAAAAAAATTAAGTTATAAATATCTTCAAAGATTGAGCTTAGCCTGCAGCAGAAAAGCAACAGATTTCACTGTCTTAGGAGCAAGATTCATAAATTCATACCTTAACTGGTTCTATAATAACTATAGTGTTGTGATAGCTTAGAAATGTCATTGATGCATAACTGTAATTGGCACTGAAAGTTAAATACATTACCATTATTATAACACTAAAATTTAAAACGTATGAAAACTAAGCATATTCAAAATTGAAATATTATCCTTAGAATCTCAGAGAAAGCTATGCTTACCAATTAGCTAAAAATCTGCATTACCTTACTTTTTTATTTCAAGTATTAAYCAAAATGGCCACATGTGAAAAACCCCTTTACTGCAGTAAAACTACCCACATGCTTCAGCTGATGTTTTTATAGAACATTCATTTGTCATTTCAAAGCTCCCTAATCAAACCTTGGAATGCTCCCAAAATAGTTCCAAATATGAGTATATTTTCCAAATTTTGACAATTATTTCAAATTGGYAGTTGACTAATTTTTAAGCTATTTTTAGAGGGAAAGTTCTCATGACGTATCATGACCATGAGTTCTCTTTCAGCTACCTGTAAAAAACAGTAATTCTCTGCTTTAACCCCCATAGGTTAACCCATGAGGTAAAAACCCAGAAAGGAGTCTTTGAAGATGTTGCCACCTTTGCCAGTAGTCCCCCTCCCTTTCTCCCTGCTCYTCCTTATAGATAGGTTATTTAGTCATGATGTTATATTCATTAAATATCTTTTTTTGTTCAGTCCTCGATAATACCGTAATCTAGCACAGAAACATCAGAAAAACCTCAGATTAGAAAGTTAAAGCAGTTTTGCTACTATTTCCCAAATACAATTGCTGAAGAGTGCTTTCTTGCCATGGCACACCACACCTGCTTTGTTTTCACTCCCAAAGGTTTGCTGACAAYGCAAAATGTCAAGTATTCCAATGGCCATTTCAAATAATCTGTGTTTTCTTTTATCATTTTAAATGTTAATARCACTTCAAAACCTGTATTCCTCAAATTGGCTACTGGAAAATTTCAGTTTAATGAAGATAATAATTAATAATGAATTTATAATGCAATTAGGGTTTGGAAGACCTAATTAAAACTGGGTGCCATTAAGTTCATCATTATCTTGTCAAAATATACAATAAAATGAAATTAAATTCCCTTCCTTCTGGCCATTTTTCTAAAAGGCAGGTTTTTAAAGATCATCCAAAATTTGAAGGACAATTGAGTTTCATCATATCCTTAATGGTCTAAAAGAGATCCGAGAAATTTTTTCCCTTCCTTTCTCCCCTTTATATTATCCTCACAATGWTGTTAATAGATTGTAGAAACATCCACTTTTTTAAAGGCACATGCAAGAAAAAAATTTGCTCATTTCTGAAGGAGCAACTGACACAATGCTGGCCTCCCACCCAAACTAAATCATAGATRAATGTGCAAAGCAAAGGCAACAACAGCAGCAGGTGCCAGTGGAGGAGCTTTCCTGTTTACTGCTCTGTGAAGGGTTGGGTGTGCAAAAGACAAGTAGGAAAAGAAAAAAACACCATCCCACACAACATATTTTCCCTGCTGTGAGCCGACATTATAAATTACATAAGACAACTGTTCATATTAAAAAGAGCATTGAAAAATCCCTCATCACAATCCTGTTGGGGTGAACCCAGCCAGTTCCTCTGGTTTGCATCTCAATGCAGCCCCAAAAAACCTGTGTTACTCCACTTCTGGGGATGACTAGGAGTAGGGATCAGGGATCCAGAAATAAATACTTCAAACATACCTGAAACCAGAACTGTTATCAAAAATGGTGCATAAAAGTGCAATGTTTTGCACTTTTGAGAAAGAGGCAGCAAGGTAAATCTACACAAGTATAGCTTTGAGAAAAGGAATATTCCTAGACAGGAACTACAGCCTTGASAAAAGTAATATTCTTAAAAAGGAATATTTTTGGTTGAGTGTTCCCCCAAAGTCACTAGGCACCATGAAAACAAACCAAACCAAAACATGTCACCTTCTTCTGTGTCACTGTAAAAGTCATTATGCATGAAGCAAAGCAGTACCAGTGTAACAGAGGTCAGGTTTAATTTAAGCAATAAACCAAATCTAGAATGAAAATTGGCTCCCCCCCTGCTGGGAGAATCAACTCCTCATCCCAAAACCATTCTTTTCAATTCTGCACTTAAAAAGGAATTTTCATATGCATTTAAAATATAATCGCAGAATATTCTTCACTCCAGATTTAGTGCATTTGAAAATAAAATAAAACCACTACTGAAAGAATGTTTGAGGAAAGTGTGGTCAGCAAACTGAAAAAAAAAAGACTCTCCATATTGAGAAAAAAGGTRAATCAGAAGTTGAGGTGTGCAATATGAAGACCATAAGATCAGAACAATARCACTAATTTCAATGATAGTATTTAAAAAGCACAAAAGATGCAAGATTAGGTATGTGCAGCCAACTTCAGCCTGCCTGTAATTTTTTGGCTCATCATTAGAAGACYCCAGTGATGTGGTAGGTCTCATGTCAGGAGGGCAGCTGGCAAAGAGGAGGCTCACTGGAGTCATGAGGATAATATGAAAAAAATGAATCATGATACTTTAGAGATACATTAGCATTCTGACTCTGCCCCATTCCTGCACAGAATGAAAGATTTATTTGAGAGACTGAGAGTGTTATAAATTCTTTGGCTGCTGTAAGGATATCTGCCTTCTTAGCAGGTATTTGTTTTACTTAAAACTCATYAGAATGAAGAAAGAGACTGAATATTTGCCCTTAAATGTCACACTTGATTGGCTCACTCTATTGTCATGTCAGCTTGTGAAAGAGTAATTCAAAATATTCTGAGATGCCACTGTGGCAAAGATAGCCTTTCCTTTTATACACTCAGCTTGTAAATACTTCAGCTTCATCTCTTTTCTCAAATATTGTAGTGTGTAAAGGCAAATGGTAGGGGAAGAAAATTTAAGATGYGCCATTAAAGTGGTTACAGGATTTGTCAATACTTTGTTGAGCTTCTTGAGCATGAAATACTGTACTGGGGAGGCACTGCAGAAGATTGGTAATTCAGGCTRCCAGACAGAAAACAGCAGAATTGTATTAATGTTGCTAGAATRTATTAATGTATCCTAGAAATTTTCACTCTCTGCACAGGCTTGATTTTTCTTGTTTATGCTTCCTTCCCTTCCACCAAAGAAAAAGCTGCATTAGAGACTTACACCCAGTGTTATAGCTTAACCCTACCTACAAACTATAYATCAATACAGAACTAATTGTGCATAAAATTTAAATTCTATTGCACTGCTACATAAAATACAAAATGCTCCAGTAGTATAATGGCTCGTGCTGAGTTCAATCCAATAAGGGTTGCCCAAGGCAAGTCATACAATGCAATTACCTCTCACATACTCAAACTACTTTCTTTCACAACATAACTTTTATTATGCAAATGTATAAATCTAATTTTAATCCACAAGACCATCTAGAATATTAAAGCAGTACTCATGTCTTACTTKCACTAAGTGTAATTAAAGATATTTAAAAATTTAGTTTGGAAGAATGATTCCAGTAGAAGAAAGAGCTAGATACTGTCCTCAACCTAGATTACAAAACAGATATTAGAAGAAAGAAAAAATGTTTTGATTCAATATCCTGGCTTGCTCTCTTTTTTTCTTCCCCTTTCCTTCTGGAGCAGGAGGTGTTTGTTGACCAGAAGAAGGAAATGTGGAAATGGAACTGTGCACAAGGAGATGTCCCTGTTTCGATAAGGGAGGCAGAAGTGCTGAATATTCATTGCCCTGCAACCTGTGCATTCATTTTGATGACTGTGGCGCTGCATTGTGACTGGCAGCTTTTACACTCACCCTGCACTGCTGTGACTGATGATGGGAAGTGCTGAAACAATGAGTGAGGCAGACTGGCTGTGTCAGCAAGAAACCAGAGGAGAGTGAAAGGCTGCGCAGGAAACTGCTGGGATGAAAGGACAAAAAGGAAAGTGCCACTCACAATCAAGTGGGATGTGGAACTGAAGAGACTACTGCTTTGATCTTGCACCCCTCTGTATGATCCCATGATTTTTTATGACCTGCCTGGGGAGAGGKTTTATTCCAGTGCCAAATGGACCTGCTCTTTCAGCAGTAACAAGGGATTTTAGAGCCTCTCCTATCAAGTCTATACTCTTGACTGGTGAAAAGACATCACAGATAAGAACTGCCATCCTAATAATCCCTATTGAATATTAACTGTTTTTCATAAATCCATAAAAAAAGTACGCTGATCTTCTGGCTGTTCCTTTGGGTTCTCTGATGCAGAATTGTTACATATACATATATATATATATATGTATATATATACACGTTATATATGTGCAAGGAACTAACTAGTAGAATTCGAGTTCCAGGMATACAGAAAAATGAAAGGATAGAAATTTCATTCCTGCTGTTTGAACTGAAATACTGAGGAATCCATTTTTCAATAAAAAAAATAGAAAAAAAAAATCTTCAGGAAAGGCTGTGATAATTCCAGGAAGAATGCCAGCATACAAAGTGCTGTGGCCCTCACCCAAAAAATTACCTTTTTTTCTGGAAGTATTTTCTGAATTTTAAAGAGGTGTCCAAATCCTTCTGAAGCCAGAAGTATTCCAAAGACTTAAAGACACAAAAATTGGCAAAAGCTTTTATTTAGGTACTTTGTTTAATGTGATCTTGAAATGCYATTGGCATAGTTTTTGTCTGGAATAGGCTGGCAGATATACAAAGTCTTGCCCCAATTTTCTTTATTCTATAACTTTGTTTATTAAACTAATGCTAATMCCTCAAATTCTCACTTCTACGAAGTGATAACTTGACACAAGTAAACAGGGCTGTCCTCTAAAATCGCAGTACATCTAAAAGATAGTTTAAAGTTTAAAACCTAAACATAAATAGTTACACAAAATATACTGTCCTTTACTAGTTCAAATACAGTTATATTTCATATTAAATGGTTCTTGAACAAAAAAACTGCACAAAGATCCAAGACTGAAATATATAGATAACTAATATATCTTTGGTTTCTGACTATTTTTCTATTACCACTGTGAAAAAAAGAATTGAACAGAATTTTTAAATTCCATATTGTTCCTACAGTTTACCTTGCAAATTAATAAAACTTTAATACATTTCCCAGTATATAATGTCCTTTTTTTGTTTCCATGAAATCCACCTCTTTAGGCTTGCACCTTTCTACATCACTTCACAGAAAAAGTAATAAATTGTAATAAAATATCAGTCRAAGTATACTGACAAGCAGAAAGGGACTAAACCAATCTGCAATATCTCTTGATCCCTAACTCTAGTGGAAGAGCTAGCAAATGAAAGCTGGGACTCCATTCCATTAGTATGCTTTAGATAGTTATGCTCCTTACTTCTCATCCCAACATATAATCTCATGTAGGAAACAATCTTTCCCAACATGCTCKTGGAGCTATGAAATTCATTAGAACTAGGATTTTTTTTCCTTTAGTTTACTTCCCTGTAGAGTTCTGTAGCCATCTCACTCCCTTCCTCTTCATTTGGTTTTGAAAATCTTCCCCACCGCAAGGATTGCTGTGCTTTCCAACTTCCCCACCCTTTTTTGATGTCACTTTATATCATCTTTATTATTTTATAACTTTTAGTTGTTAAACTTGCTCAGTCAAAGAGGGAATAGGGTAACTGCAAAATACAGAATACTCATAAGATGCTGTAAATCCTTGTAAACTGAAGACAATGTAATTTACTTTGTGCTTTTTCATGGCATATCTGATATCTGGCCTAATCCTATAAACATTAAATCATGTCAATTCTAGATACATCATCCCAGTGGCTTAACTTTGAGATTTCTGGTAAAGAAAATACACTGATAAGATGCATTTTTTGGAAATGCATCTTAGATACAGTGTTAGCCACAAAAGAAAACCATGAAGTGGAAAAAACAAGGACTTAGGGATTTTAAGGTCACCTTGGAGCATTAGGGGCAGTATGCTTGCTGAAGTAATTAGAGTAAGAAAATGTGAAAATTTGTTTCTACTGCTGTCCAACAGGAAAAAAAAAACCAAAAACCCAACCCATTTTGAAAGGATGGYCTCAGTTGTTACTCTATATTAATAGTGACCCAATTCTGGTGGGTTTACTGGTTAATGCAACACAGAGCTTGACAGCTGGCTTGGGTCTAGAACTATAAGCATCCCTTCTTTTCCAGTAAAAAAATTATGCAGATCCATCCTGACATTCTCTTGGCAGTWTCATTAAATCCCTAAAGATCCTTTCTTTCCTAGGCAAGGGTTTATTATTTTCCTATGCCATTGGTCTGAATATGGATGGGAAAATAGGTGCTAAAAACTATAGCTGTGAGGGTGCTCTGTGAAGTGCTTGTTCCAGTGAGCTCCTCAGTGAATCGTAATAAACTCTGTGTGTCATCAAATAACAAAGATCTCTAGATTTGTCTTTCCCTTTTCAAACAATGAAAGAGTATCTGGGTCCAAAGCCATATGTTATAGAAAAGGTAAACATGAGCTCTTAGATGCAAAAAATGTGCTATTATGGGTACTCAAATTTGCAGAGGTGAAGGCATTGATTCTGGAAAAAAGCAGCTGTTTCAGCTTTGCCTACAACAGCTACAAAACTAAAATGCGAAAATCCACATCTGTGTAGAGACCCTCATCTTAAAGGCATGGTAAGAAGCTGAAAAGGCGGGAGAAGAGACCTACAAGAATGATTGAGGACTGAAGGAAATCTTACAGTGATGAACTGAAGAGCTTAATCTGTTACTCTTATTGAAAAAGAAAATTGAGAACTGACTTGATCCTAAAGGATAAGTACTGTCATCAGAAAAAATCTAAACAAACCGAAACAAAAAAAMCCTGGATAATACATGATACTATAATCTAGTGGAGAAACACTTAATGAGAACTWTTGCTGGACGCTGAGGACAGTCAAATCCAAATAAGGATGAAGAACAGAAGCACAATTTATTTTGTAAGAAGATGGCTGATTTACCTCCTAGAACTAATTAGCAAGAAAAGTGGCAGATCTTTTGTGACTTCCCAATACAAATCCAGTGTCTTTCTGACAGTTTTGATTTTGCCAAATAGTTATGCTTTGCCAGATTATGGGATTTCAGGAGCAATACTCATGCAAATGTTCAAAATATGATGGTCAGAGTAAATTATTTAATCGTGCATCCTAAACATAAAATCTGAAAATCTATTAAATCAGAGTACTGATTTGTGTGGCTACAGTTCAAACAACATTGTGATTCAGAAGCTGATGGGCACAGAGGATTCACTAGCAGTGAAACTGTTGTGACTCAGCTATGTAAAAGGGCAAAAAGATACAAGAAGCCCATGAAAGATGGCTCTGAGGAGCACTCACCTGGCATTTCTAAAAGTACTGCAAGACCTGTGATTACAGGGAASATACTAATTGCTTAAAGGTCCCATTCATCCTTAGGGTGACTCAAAGTTGCCAAGTTAACAGTGAGCACTTCCCTACTTTGTCCATTTTCTATTCCTAAAATTTACTTGGATATTAACATTTTAAAYAATTTGAACAGAAATTGAACAGACCAGGGAAGCAGATAKGKWAYRWAMWTRAWWWTYAWKTWYATWMCCTGATGGAATTSTGAAATYAAAAYAAAGCAAATAAAATATAAGATTATTTGTTGAAATAACTAGCTAAAGAAATAAATTTATCAGGATAAACCTGACTGTCTTTACTCTTAAAGATGAAAACATCATCATATGGAAAAACACAGTGCTATGAAATTAGTATGAAATGTAATATAAATGTTCAATCTCCAGCTTGTATGTTAAGGATTTCGAAATCAGTCCTTTCCAAACTACCTGCATCGTAGACTAATCTATCTTCCAAATTTATTTCTTACTCCCAGGATTCTCCTAATTTAAAACTGCAACAGTAATGTGTTAGTTGAAAGTAGGCAGTGAAGGTTCTGAGGGCTGTAGTCCAGCTGGGTCACTGCTTGCCTGTTCACAGAATAAGAATCACCATCAAAGATAAGGTTCTCTCAAGACCTACAGCCTCAGAAAGGAAGCCACTCCCTAGGCTAAAAGTTGGGGTGTTTGAAACTATTGGTGCAATGAAGTATTTTTCACTTTTCATGACACTGAGGAATAAAACAGGACAATCACCCATCCTTCTCGKTGCCAATACTTCAGCCTTTAGGTCGGGGGGGGGGAAGTTTTTTCGATTCTACACACAGATTTCTCTGATAAACACTGATAATATGAGGCAATTGATTATACAAAGGGTTTTTGTAGTACAGAAGAATGCGTCAGAGAGAAATAGGACTTGCCATACCCTGCTGATTGGAAATCTAGTTGGTTGGTATGAAAGAAATATGCAGAGTTTGTGCTTCAAAGAATAGAGAGCATTTTTTAATTGGCAAAAAGATGATAACACACACTGCCTTGTTATATGCTAATCTGCAAGACTGAAAAGTCTTCAAACTGCTGCAAAATTGTAGTGATGATATTCTAACAAGGTATCGGTAGGCTAGGATGTTGTTACACCAAAGATTTTGATAAGATGTAAGTAGAGTCAATGTATCCACTGAGGATTTCAATAGAATATTGAATTAAATAGGTCACTGTGAACTAAATGAAGCTACACATACAGAAAGAAAGAGAATGTAAATATGTTCCTTTTAACTAATGAAATAAAGCACACAAAATGTATTTTGAAACATCATTCATTTAGACACTACTGTGTGGAAAGGACATCTTTAAAAAATAGCTCTTAAAAAAATTATAATTTTAACAGCTGTTGGTCACCCTGTGCTGCCAGGTCAAAAAAACTATGAAAGGGCTAAAAAATTTTTATCAAGATCTGACTTTATAGGAATGCTTCTTTGGCTTTATAAATACAGAATGTTAATTCCTCATTTCCCCTTGAGTTTGCCAATGGCTCTCTGCATTAATTTTAGCAAGACTTGAGTCTCACAAAATTATCAAGTGTGAACTACATTTTACCAAGCTCAGGATAATCTGATGGTAAGCAGTCTATTTGACTAACATCCAAACTGGACAAAAATCATCTTTATGCCAGTGATAGTCCTGACCCCTGACTCTGCTGGACAATCTATATGGGATAATTTGTCCTTGTTGCTAAAAGATGGTCTGTAAAATATGACATTCAATAAAATACCTGCACATACAAGCATTTCTGAAGACTTGCTAACAGAAGAAATTATTGAAAAATATAGATATTTTGCTTAACCTTAAAATAAGAGTTTAAGTTACAAAATACAGTGCAAAACCATTAATATAAATTATTCTGAAAACCACAGAGCAAAGGCCCAACTTTAGACTACTAGGAAATTAATTTTTTTTCCTTTAACAAATTCAATTCAAACTTTAAACTATACTTCCTTTCTCCTTTCCTGTTTTTTTAGTTAAGCTCTCTTTAATGTTTTTCTCACAAAGAAAATGGGCCCCCGTAAGGAGCCACTGTCTCCAAACTTACTTGCAATGCTCTGGAAGGCTTGAATGGAGATAAAWGTCAAAGAAAGATAAAATGCAAGAAAGATAAAATACCAAACAATTGTTTTTAAACAAAACAGTTGGGCAAGTTTGCTCGAAGTATTCACAATAGCCTTCATGSATAAGCAATATCATCCTTGGCTATTCATGCACTGCGTTTATTTTTTACTGTCTTCAAATCTGCAACAATTTCTCCCTTGTTTGCAGGTTACAGTGAGTGCCAGCCTTCTGGCCACTCCTGTGTTGCAGTCTGTACTGCAGGGATATGTAAGAAGTAAGAATGCATTTCTAAAAATATTTCTTAAAAATTAATGGGAAGCAATGTTATATACTATAGAGCCTAAAACAACATAACCTCTTTCAGTGGTTTAGATTATAAAGTCATTGTAGATGACTTTGGGTTAATTCTTCTCAGTGCTATCACTCAGCATAATCAGGGCTAGAGAAATACACTCACYGAGGGAAAATACTATTGGCATGGAACATATTGATTCAGTTGATTTGGCTGGAGAATACAGAATTTTAATCGAACATTTGCTGTGTTTACTCTAATTTCTGCAATGCACTTGTGTACAATCACCCTTTTTCACTGCTGCATGAGCTGGAAAGCCATTTTCTTTCTTCATCAATTACTGTAACACCTGCATAGTCACCCAAAGCTAATGGAACAACCATTCATTATTTCCCAAATACTTCAGTAAGTCTGTTCATGTGGAAAACCAAAGAGTTTCATGAATGAAAGATACATGAGACAGCTTGTTAAACATGAAGAAATTGTATAATTTCTATACCCACATAGACAGTCCTAAAGTTTTCTAGGCACAACTTAGACTATTTTAAACACTTGCTACTAAACTTCTTGATTTGCTGGAAAAGCAACATATGCTCCAAATGGGGCTCATTCCTGTTGTGCTCTATCCCAGTTCTGCTGCTTAGTATGGGTATTATAATAGTGAAGACAATTTCCGCAGAGGGAAATTGTGTCAAATCTCAATCTGCTACAGTACATTAAATTTCATAGGTTTAATGCTGAGTCCTGTAGACACCAGCACAATTTTCTTTGAGTTGTTATTTAATAGGACATAAAAGTGTTAATATTTTGACTTGATGAACTTGCTTTTTGCTTTCAGGAACAGACAGTTATGAAAAGTTACAGTGGTATATTAGTTACAGTAATTTGGTTTTGGGATACAAGCAGAAACAAATAAAATCCATTAACAGAGCCAATAGCTATAGCCAAAGCTAATAAAAAGGGCTAAAGGCAATTTATAAAAAGGAGTCTTAAATGTCTACAAAAGAAAGAAAATTTAAAGTGATCTTAAGAGTAACTGAAATAATATTGTTTTTCCAATACTTTGGCTAATGTTTTTAATTTTAAAACACTTAGAAATATATATAAGTAGGGTAATGCAGAAATTCCATTTGTTTACCTTGGTTCCACACATTTATTTACTTAAAAGGCATCAAACATGACAAATAAAYTAGCCCAGAAAAATTGACACTCCCCCTATAATTCTGAGTCTATATCCAGATCTGAATTCTCTTTTTTTTGTTAATGGTCGAATAACCAGTGATGCATTATTTTTAAAAAGCAATTCTGTTATGCATGATTTTCTGTACCATTTTCTTTTTCTCTTTCAATCGTCTCCAGATAGAGCTGAATCAAAAATCTGACCCCAATGATACATTTAAATTTTTCTGAAATCAGCTACTTTGAGTAACATTGCTAGCTAACAGATCCCAAGGAACAATGCTGAGGACACCATGGTGAGACAAGAAAAGAAGGGACTCCAGAAGAGTCCGAGACGACTATGCAATAATCAGCAGCACTTTAAAGCAGAATGAGAAAAAAAWATTTATAAATAAGTACACTAAATGCCAAAATTCCTTCTTGAATCAGGAAAGTAAAATACTATACTTTTTTTCCCACTTGATCCCCTGCAAAAATAGCATGACAGGTGACCTGGAAATGGACTCAGGGACACAACTGGGTTCACATCATTAGTGATAAGACACACAGCTTTGTGCTCCTTCCATTATCTGGAAAAGATTCAAGACACTATGGGTTACAGAAAGCACTCTAATGACATGATGTGTGTAGGCAGTGGAACCAAGACCATTAGCAAAACCAGCCACCACACAAATTTATGTGCCACTTACGGTACTGCTTCTTGGCTGTGGGTGGGATACTTTATTTCCTAAGGGAAATAAAGAGCAACATTTTATTGCTCTAGGGGACTGAGACTTGCAGCATAAAAATCAAAAATAGTTACAGCTAGAAGCTGCAGCAGAGGAACTCTTCTCCATGAAACAACAGATAAATTTAGTTCCCTCCTCTTAATTGTCAGCATGTTAAAAATGCCTGTGCAGGCTCACTTACACATAGGGGATAAATCCCAGTAAGCCACAGCATGAAGCTGCTGCAGATGTATAAACACTCTCATTTCATTTTGGCCACCAAGCATGCACCCCTTTTGGAAACTGCAGTAATGGGCCTCATGCAAATGTAATTTAGGGTATGGGACAAAAAGTTTCCACAGGAAAAGCTGACAAGGAACATACAGATTGATCGCTGTCAGGCAGGTAATTGCCTACTCCATCTGCCCTTACATTAGGGTAAAGGTAGTTTAGCCATACAACCATGTTCCATGAATATTCACAACATTTCATCATTACAAGCCCAGAATGTTCCTCATGCCATACAGTAACAAGAGCAGATTTCCTAATCTCCATCAGGGGCCAGGAAACTGGCAGCCTGTTTCTGCCAGTGAGCAGGTTACTGAAAGCACACTTGAGGAGGACACAAATAACAAGCTTTTCAACTTTTAATGACCCAAGAAATAAGCGGAAAAACAGAGAATGTCACGTTCATAGCCATTTTCACAGTACAAACTGACTCTGAGTCAGTCTGTTGTTCTGAAAGGAACAGAAATTTCTCTGAGAGCAAGAACTGAACATGACAGCAGCACTTAAGACAATAACAGTATTCCTTTACACATATTACAATGAGTGAAGGCTGTCAGATATTATCGTTTACAACTCTGCCCTTTATAGAGACACATTTGTCCTTTACTACAGCAAGACACAGGCAAAGAGCAAGGGGGAAGCCATTAACTTTTAAAATAACATATTTAAGTTTGACATACAATATAAAAACCCCACAGCTTAATGGCCCAAACAGTTGGCACAGAAAAATTTGCCATGAGAAGTCTACAATTTTAATCTATTATTATATGATAATACCATATTTTTGGTCCAGAGGTCCAAGACTAATATAAGACCTCTATATCTATGCTCACACTCAGATTTTCAATTACCAGCCTCTGGACCAGCTAACACTTTTGGAGTACCTTACTTCAGAAAAGGTCAGAAGGCTACAAAAAACCAACAGCTAAAGCGAAGCACAAAGCCCCAGCCTCCATATTCAGTGTAATTCTAATTTCATTTTGCTAGAYGTTAACAATGGTGGAGGCAAAGTGAAGTGAAAGTAGGTTCCCTAATCAGGGTGTTTTAAGATGCAGAAGGCTGGAGAGCCATCTTGCAGCCACAGAYTGGAAGATCCTCCACACAGGAGGAGGCACTGCTACAGGCTTGCTCTTACATCCTGATATGATTTTATCACACTCCTTCTCTTACCGTTTCTTGAGGGAAAAATGTGTCCAGTTGCATAGGAGAGCATCCTCAGAGACAAGAACTTTGGTTTGACTTAGTGTGTCAAACAAAGAAAAAAAGGGGAAAACAAAAAGAGGGAGAGAAAGACCCCAGTAACTGGATAGCTTCCACYGTACAGTCTGGAACAGCACACTTGTTGAAGCACAAGAAAATTTCCCTTTTGCTTCCTGTCACTAGAAAGAGAGTTATATTAAGTGAGCCTAGAAACCATACCATAATTTTGTAGAAGTGAATCTGAAAGGTACTGCAAAGAATTAGTGACTCCACTCCAGTTAAGGAGATTTGCTAATTGTATAAAAGATGCCATTCAAGTTTGAATTACTCTGAAAATCCAAACTCAGAATATTATATTTTCTATCTCTTGGGGTGTAAAGGGTCAACTTAGCTTTAAGATCTGGTGTATTTGAGTGGAAGAGATCTTCAGCTCAAAGGAAAATACAGATTTTGGTTTGGTACTCTTCAGGATGTTAGCAATAAATAAACAGAGGCAAGGTAAAAGATTTCACACTAAATAATAGGCACACTTGGCAGCACTGTAAGGTCAGAAGCACTCAAAGAGAGGAGAACGCTGAGATGAATTGAGCAATTCACAGCTGCTGGAGTCTTGTTTCAAACCATATTTATCTTCACTAGGTGTTTTCAGCTGGAAACATCAAGGTATGATTAAGAGACCACTTCATGTCTTCTGACACCTTCTATGCTGCAGACACTGGGTTTAATTTTGAGTCCCAACACCAGATATCCAAGGTCCTAATCCTTGTCCACAGCTGATGTGTGCACTGCCCACCCACCATTCTGCATGCTTTGCAAGTTTACTATAGGTATGGGATAACAAGAAACTGGCTACCCATTTTCTGTCTTAAAACAGCTTGAAATCACTGAGAGAAGAGGTGTGGAGTGKAGCCCTTCTCTGAGTCCCTAGCAGCATACAGGAATGACAGTCCTTCCCTTTACTCCATTAAGACCTTCTCCTCTTTTTTTCTGTTTGGAGATACTCGGTCAGAGGGGCTTTGACTTATAACTGCCCCTTTGGCAGGTAAACAAAAAGATCTTGCAAATAATAATGAGTGAACCTATACAGCTCCTCTGCTGTTCAATTCAAAAGAGTTCATGGAGGAAATGGGGAAAAACTGGGCTCTGGTAAAGGTGAAGAAGCCAGAGTATTAAAAATTAGGATGTGAAAGTCAGAGGGAAGCGCACCTGGTAAAATATCCAGCCTTTCATAAGGAAATTAACTGTGTCCATGAATACAGATGTGAAGAATTCAAGATATAGACCAACATCTGCAATACATTCTTCCAGATCTGTTTATTCAGAGAAATTACAAAGGAAGATTCATTTAGAAGAAATCGAGTTCCAGCCTGTCAGCAGACTATCAGAAAAAGAACAGAAAGGATCCCATCCCAATATTAGTCCTCTATTATTTAAAAAAAAATTAAAGGCCTGGTCTCACTGGCCTTTCTAAAGCCACAAAACATAAACAGATCTTAGATAATCAGGGAATCAGACAAATGTTAACAAATTTGGAAGCAGACAGTCTCATAAGGGCAGAAATAAAAGYGAGTAAAAGTAGAAGAGCTAAAAATCAAGAAAAATCCTAAAGAGCATGAAGGCTGTTTCTGTATGTCTCTCTCACTCTTTTACCATTCCATGGTTAAAAAGCTCCTTTTTTTTTATTTTGTCTTCCCACGCTGTAAACSTCTGTTACTGCGAAATTGCACACCTTACTCAAATATTAACAAAACTGTTGCACTGTTACACAAAAGGTGAAGTTAAATTCATTTGTTTTTATATTGTTACCAAGAAGTAATTTACAAAACAGCAACAAGTCTAGAGGAGGGATAAAGGATATGATTTACACATAATTTTTGATGCAGACTACCAATTTATAGATAAATTGGACTGCATATTTGAATTTTATTTTAATTATATTAATGAAATAGTATTTAATATATTATAGTCTTACATGCTTTATGTACAATTAAATGTACTGTATGACATTATCTATAACTATGTCACTGCCAAACTTATGAGAGCAAAAGCTGTTTGTTGCTTAAATGGAGTGAATTTCTTGAGAAGGAAGAGAGTTCATGAGTAAACAGGCAGCAATAATCTGATATAAACAGGTGATGAGTGAGGATCTCCTAGAAAGCAAAGCAATAACCTGACATTCTTTTGCCAAAGAAGCTATTAGTACTAGGAAAAAAGGAAGAGCCAAGGAACTCCTGGGTTCTACAGTAGCATTGGRATTATTGCAAGTGAAAAAATGATTTATTTTTCCACATTGGGAAGGGTTATCATTATTATTAATAAATAAATATTTCAATGTGTGGTGAATGCGACTAAAATTTCCTTTCTCTACATGATGGAAAGGAAAATGTTTCTCYGAACAAGGGGAAAGGAGAAAGTAATTTGAACAAATATCACTTGACTTTGCCCTTAGAATTAATTTGGAGACATAACCTTCACTCACCCCTCACAAGGGCCTGTAAATGATAGCCATGTTACCATCAGACTGTTGATAAATCCCATCTGTGCACTGGCCCTGAAACACTATCTAGAATTCAGGACTGAAATTAGATATATTTTGTCCTTCAAGAGGTACACACATCATTTATTGTATGAGAACTTTACACCAGTCTGCTCCAGCTCCTTCCTTATCATTGAGAGACAAGGAAGTACTGAGGTAGAATTAGGATGACACAGTGAAGAAGGCATACACCACATTTTCTGGTCTTTACAGGTTTAAGTTGGCATCATTAAACTCTATTTTTTTTTCTCTCTATGTGTTATAAACTTTTAATTTCTGTTCTACATACGCACATTCACAATACCATAACTTAGAAGCTGACAGTGCAAAAAAAAATGGAAAAAAAACCCCACAACTCCCACCTGCCCAATTCAGTTTAACAATGCTTCTCTATCTTTACACARTCTTGTCATTAATACAGATGAATCCTAAAGTCATGAAGTGGTGGAAGAAGTAAAACCTGATTTTGCCTGGGCAATAKGAGTTGGAAAAKGCAATAAAGAAAGAAATACAATYAGYTCATTAACTTTCAGATGCACATTAYGTAGCCAGACAAACTCTGCAAAGTTTTGTCATGTAGAATCTTTATGCTTCTAACTATTGGGTCAATTTGTTAGCGGGTTAGTCCAAAAGCTATACCGGACTTCCTTTGTGGGACCTGCATAAATACTTCTGACAAGGAAAGCCCTCTACAGTTTTCTCCAGGGATATCCTGATTTTCTTCCTCAATCTCTTTTGTAGCCAAATGTTAAATTAAAACTGGCCAAATGGACTATTATTTTAAAGGACAATAGCAATCCCCTTGCAAGGGGCTAAAGCCAACGGTTTTAAAGTTAGAGGCCTCTAGAGCAGCAACATTATCCATTAATAGGCCTGAGTTYATAATCCTTCATGAAGAGGCCTAATGGCTTAACAAAGTAGTGAAAATAAAATATTTAAAATAAAATTAATTTTACAAACAAATATTTTGATGCAAGATAGACATAATGTATGCTTKTTTCTCTTTTATTATCTGTAATAGTTTTGTGAGTAGTCACACAAAAATAGAACATGCTTTTAAAGAGCTCATCTGCTCCTGCCTATTATTAAAAMCTTGGAATCACAATAATGTTCTTATGGCATAAGTATTTCACAGCGAGCAATTATCTGTATCAATTGTATTTAGCGAAATAATAAGATGAACACTTAAAATTCAAACTCATTTTCATGTAAGTAACACTATAATTAAAAACACGAGACACAAAACTACAGAAAGCATTTGTTTGTACAATCAGAAGAGTGAGGAAATACACAGACTGCTTTCCTGTGTGTGCCACGAAATGCCAGTGCATTAAGAAGTGAACAGACTTTCTGTGTTATAAATGTCTACATAGATAGGGAGGAAAACTCCTTTGGTCTCAATACCATTCTTCACTATTCAATTGCTAAACTGTATCTTTCCAGCTTAATGGGAAAGAAAACTTAATACTCTGCACCATTTTAATGTTACAACAGAAAAATGAAGGATTAAAAGAATAGAAAATAATGGGACAGTATTCCTTTCACTCTTCATTCTTTTTCACTCTCCTTCCTTCAAGTATCATAAAAAATAGATTGTGCACATGCATTTTACCAAAATGTTCTTTGTAGTAGGTCTGTATTTGATCACCCTAAGCATTGTGAATTACTTTCTCTTGGATTACTTTTACTATCTTCCAACCCTCTCAAATTCTTATCTCTCTTTTAAAGAACAATACCCTAATCCTATATGGATACAAAGTCTGTGTGGATTTAATCTTTACCTTACATTGCAATCAGAAAGAATTGTGATTCTACTGAACATGAAATGCTGCTGAACTGATCTGCTGATCTGATACCATTCCCACATTTTCCCTCCAGGAGGTATCAACAATTTCCCACGCAGCAGCCCTTGAAAGGTTTTCACTTGGAGCACTTTAAAGAGAGGTYCTCGGCAATTACCAAAGTGACACTTGCAGAAAGTGATCCAGGTGTCTCAGACTTTCTTTTGAAGGTGCTGAGATACTTAAGTAGCTCTCACTACAAAACAAATGGGACCGTCCAGACATTACTTAAAAACAAACTATTATCACTGTAGCTAAATACACAGTTCATAATCTTTATTAGAATACCTACAGAATTGAGCTTTAAAATCATTTAGCCCATTGTAACTAAAACTCAGCTTCTAAAAGAGTATTGCAATTCTTGCAATATTCCCCATAGTAGCATTTTCTATTTTAAACATCTGCTAAAAATCACTAGCATTAACTTAATGGGATAATCTGGCTGGGCTYTTTCAAAATTAATCAAACAAATTAGCATTATGGACTTTTAATAGAGACTGAAAAGAGCTGATTAGAATGCCACACATTAAAGTCACAAGCACACCTGTACTGGGGCAAAGAATTTTCAGCAAATGGGTTTCCACAGTGCAAAGCACATTTAGGGTCTTATAGGTGATACTGTGCTCATGAAGTGATAAAGGAAGGTCCTGTGACAACAACTGAGATATGCTTCAAATAAATAACTTGCAAAATAAAAGTATTTCCGTCCTTCCTGCACCTTCCCCTGTCAATGAGGAAGTCAAGTAATTGCATAATGATAAATTACAGAGACACACTGTTCCCAGACATTCATAATGGCTCATATAATACTGTGATGTGCTGCCATATGATTCACCCAGTGGAAAAAGCAGCAGGGCAATTTTAGTTCCATCCAGCTGTAGAGAATATCTACCTTACAAATTCTTCCTTGATTTTAAATAAAAAATATATATATATATATTGCAGTTATACTCAAAGACTGCTTAGTGATGCAAATTCTCAAACCACAAAGCTTCAGATGTAGTATGTAATATTGATAAGACAAACAGTGACAGGAAATTTTAAAATGTCATCAGATTCAATATGTATCAGCAATCAAAATTCCAGTCTGCCTGCAAATATTTCCCAAACGTGAAATGCAGAAGCAAAATCTCTGCTGAAGTTTCCAGCTCTTCCAGGTTAGTAATATGTATAGGTACTCTGAGTAAAGGGGTCTATCTACCTCACACGTGGAGCTCCCTTCATTCTTGAACCTTCTTATAAATGAGAAAAAATAAAGGAAAATAAAGATAAGAACTAGGAGGGAGCAGAGTCAAAGAATTTGTTTTAAAATCGCTTTTGATGTAAGTAAAAAAAGTCAGAAATAAGACCAAAAATAAAAAAATTTGAATGAAATTTCAAATTTGTGTATTTACTGCTTTTCTCTAGTTTGTTTCTTTTGCATTGCTATTTCTCTTTCTCTTTTGAGGATGGCATTGCAGGAGGGGGTTCGATACGGCTTGTGCTATATAGGAGATCAGATGCTTATGATGGTATATTTCTGGTGTTAAATTCTATTCACCTATCATCACATAAGGTATGCATTATTTGCCATGTACTGGCAGGTACATGCTGCTCCATCCCTTGTTCCCTCAAATACTAATGTAACTGTTGGTCTTACAGAGTTAGATGCCTCTTTTGCCATCATCCACTTTTCTCTCAGACTTCTCACTTAGCTTAGTCTTTCGCTTTTAATACATCTGCATTCAAATCCAGTCTTCCATCACTGTTTTCTCTGCTTATGTGTCCTCCAGCCTCCTTTCCTGGGTCAGTTTGGATCTGTTTAGGTCAGAATGTGGAGGGGCTGTTTGCACCTCTCCTCTGCAGGGGCTGCCATGGCAGGCTCCAGTTTTCACTGGCTACTGCACAAGATGGCAGCGAACATGACTAATGACTAATTGGAAGGAAGTGGGTTTTTTTTTCATTAAAAAAAATGTTAGAGGCCACAACACACCATACAACTGAATACTARTCCCCTCACTGAGTGCGCTGGAAAGTCATGGCTAAGCACTGTATGAGCAGTGGAGCAAAGACAAAGAAGTTGAAAAAGGAATGAGGTTACTTTGCTGAAGGGCTGTTGAAGGAAATTTCACAAAAGTTAGCACCATCACTGCTTTTGGCAGGTATTTTGTGAACAGGCCGTGTCCAGAGTGCCCCTAGTGTCCTAGCAAGAAGGAATATAAAGCAGAAGATACCAGGTCAGAAGGACAAAGTTCAAAACAAAGCAGAACTGTGCTATTGTGAAAGTATTTATGAATTGGAATGTCACACAACAATGCTGATGCTGGTCTGTCAGGCTACAACTCACAGTGGTACCTGACAGCTGGTGCAAACTCTGGAAACCTGAAATGCACCTCAGTATTTTTCACGGCACTGATTCATATCAGAAAAGTTCCAGTAATGTTCAACATGCACAAGTAAAATTAAACAAAGTTGCAAAGCATAGGGATATTTAATCAGTGCACTGAACTCTTTAAACATGAATGCTTATTTATGATTTTTCTTCATGAKTTTAGATCAGATTGTGCACTGAATTAACAGCCTTTACTGAAAGCTATGTCATCTCACACAAGCATCTTATTTGAAAGAAATGGTAACTGGTGGAGTATGAGACCTCTCATAAGAGTTAATAGAGCATAACCAAGAACAGGATTTAAAATGAGATTGTAGAATAATGAGACTTATTGAATAACAGTGTGATTGAGTTTTAAAACTTGCAACTTTGTGGCATGTTTTGCTGCTTGACCGTTTCTATTTTGTAGTTATATTTATGCAAGCTAGATCCATGACATTCTTTTTATCTTGCTGATATTACTTCCCCCAGTTGTCCACTTAAATTTACTACATAAAAAAGCTGAAAGCACATTACCTCTAAGAGCTCTGGGAGGTTACATAATCTGAATCAATTTCATTACCATAAATAAATGTCAAATGGCTGAAATACATTTTCTCTGATTAAACTTTCAAGGACAAGAACATGCAGGAAGACTGTGTCRTTGTTTTATTCCTCTTATGATAAAAAATGGGAAAAAAAGTGTGRAGAAAAAAATTAGTATCTTATGAATGATCTTTGAATAACAAAAAAGTGAGGAAATACTTTCCAAAGACAAAGAAATTACCTAATAATTCACTTCATTAGTAACTAATAAACTCTGTTTGCGGAAAAATCTTCAACCTTGTTTCAACCTCTTCTCCCCTCCGTTTTGAAGAAAAAAACACAGATGTTTCCATTTTCTACCCATCCAAAATGAAACAGAGAAGTCCAACGAGCCTGCTCAAATAATTCACTCTCTAAAAGTGTATAAAATATTTTTGAGAACTGTTTCCTAATGCTTTATACCTTGAAGACCTCTAAAAACATCTATTTTTCACCTTTGAGGGTAAGGGAGTTTGAAATGACAGGCTCAGTTGTCAATGACTGCTTCTCTTGACTGAGGTCTCAACCGAGAGACAATTCTTCCTCTGGTAGGACATTTACAGACTCACAGGTTTAGTATAAAACAGCGCCTTTTAAAAAAACCTTGGATTTCAAAACAGCCACTTTTAAGGTACTAACATTTACATATAATAAATAAATAAAGGATTGTAGAATAATGTGATTAAGTGGTAATGTTGATTTTGAAACTTGTTATAGAAATTCAAAGACATGATTTCTAGCATCAATATAGCACTTGTGATTTAGACATTCATATCCTGTACGTGTAGATCTTCCCAAATGTTATTAATTCCTGCAGTTTTAGCTCCTAGAAAATACATATACTATTGAGCACTGTTCATTAGTGTCAAAACAMAAGTATCCTTTACATATTCTACTCATGCATTATGTATAAGAAAGGGTGGACTGACAGAATGTCAGAAGTAAATGGGTTGAAAATAACAGCTAAATGTTACCTAAAGGAGATGCAGCTCCTCAAACTGGAAGTATCACTAATTTATATGTTCTCTTAATCAAAATTGCCTAAGGAAAAGCACAGTTTCATTAAGCCAACAACGYAGTTAATTTGGCTTATTTTCGATCTACCTTCTCTGAGCTAAGCCTTAATAAAATTGTTTTGAAAAAARCCTTTTTGGAATAAACTCAACCCTATTTGTTATGGAGCTAGAATCAGGAAAAGGCTGAAAATGTGTATATTTGGAAGACCAGTGACCAGGAATTGATTACTGCCTCACGATTACATTTCATTAATGAAGAGAGAATCAGCAAGCAGTTCTCAGAAGAGGCAGCATAGGGTGGGTTTAAGATGTGGATTTTGAATAGCAGGAGTGGGCGCTTTCACTTGTGATCTTGGCCCCAGGCATCCCTCTAAAGACATGGAGGAAATTATCAATGAAGAGCACTCCCAAAAGCAACTTCCACAGTTGTGTTACCTGTGACCAGGCACCTTTCATGCCCCAGCTACACAAAGCCCTGATTCACCTGACTTTCAAGAGGTTAAAGTTAGCTGTGCACCACTCTTGCATAAACTTTGCTTTAGGCTCAGTTTAAAGCATGTTCAATGTAAATGAATGTGGATTTCATTAGGTTATTAGACTAATGCGGACACCGAATTACTTTTGAGCTAGTGTCAATTGATACGGCTGTATTGATTTTACAGATTTGTCTTCTAGGTAATTTCCTTTGGATTTGCAATCTTTACTTTGCTTCCTGTTTYATTGCTCATCTTGTGCCTGGTCCCTGCTGTTCATTTGTTTCTCTGTTAACAACTCTCTGGATAATATAAGGCACAATGAGTTTTTAACTGCAGCATGAAAAACTGGCCCCAGAGAAACTGATGAATTACCTCACCAAAGCTCTACCTACCTTCAGCAGTGCTCCACATAGAACACAGCCAACAACAGCGAAGAGCAAAACAAAATCCTCTCTGTATTAGACCTGGTCTATAACACTCAATGGGAGAGGCACAAGAAAGCCTCCATTTCTACTTATGATTGCTGCAATTTCTATCATCAATATAGCACAGCTGCCACACTTAATTAAAAAAAAAAAAAAAAGTAAGTAGAAAAAAAGTGAAAAAGTTGTCCTTCAACTGATATGGGCATTTGAAAAGGAGCGTATGTGAATAAAAAAATGTGGAAAATAAAATTAAAGGAAAAAAAGTGTCTTATCTCTCATCCAGAGGAAACTTCAGCTTGTTCATTTGCTCAGCATCTCTTAGTTGACCTCATTGGGTCAGAATTTGGCTGTAAGTCAAATACAGCTTACTAGAACCATTCATAACCTGGTCAGGTGTGGCAGTGAATTTGAACTTCTCAGTCATACTGGATATTCAGTGAGTCTGGGAACAGAAATGCAGATATCTCCACTGCAGTCTGCAGCTTATCCTTCCATACATCCAATATTTGAAGACTCTAATTGCCTAATAACTCAATCACTATGAGGCCAACTATGCAATGAAGGTAAAAAAACCCCAAACCCTGGAAATCTACATGGAATCCAAGAAGCATTTTTTTTTATTATTCTAGTAGTATATCCTGAAATGAAATAGTTTATGAATTCTTAGATGTATGATCCACGTTTTCAAAATTACTACAAAATGAGGTATATTATTAGAAAGATTGTTGTGCTCATTTTACAAATATGAAACAAAATGTTGATTTTCAATAGAACTAAGGGATTTAATGAAGAAATAACTAGAAACTAAGCCTTTTCCAAAATCAGAGAAATAAATAACTTAACCATCCTTCTCTTTAAGTAATCAACTAATATTGCGTCACTGTTATTGCCATTGACCACTGCTAACACCACATTTCGCTAAAAAACTTCCATCAAGGCAAAATTCAGCCTTGAAAGGAAGAATTTTATCAGTGGTTAAAATTTAAAGTGCATTAGAAAATTAAGTTGCAATTTTTAAGACAGAAAAAARTATAGCACAAATACTTGCTAACTCCAAGGGCTGAGATGAACTTTACATGCCACCAGTAAGTGCTGAGAACACATTTGTCTCATGAAGATTAGTTTAAACATCCTCAGGGCAAGTTATTACACATTCTCTATAGGTGGAATTTATGACAAGTAAAAAATAAGTGGCAAGAATAGGTGCTGCATACATCAGAAGACATCAGTTCTTTATTATTGTGAAGAAATTAACATAGAAGTTTGCTAATATGACTGAAAATGGTGCAACCTATTTAGTTTCTAAAAGCTAATTTCATACTGCCATAGACATCTGCATAAGCCATATATCAGAGAATAGGGGGAGAAATAAAAGTAGGTTAAAAAAACCACAACTGATTATGAAATGCAACATATTCTGAAAATATTGATTAGAAAAAAAGAAAAAACCCTAGAAAATTTGACTCAAGAAAATTTCTCTAGGCAAGCTTTCTGTTTACAAAATCAGTGCACTGCTAATTCAGCTTTTTAAGTTTTTGGCAATGGAAGGTTAATGAAGAAAGTAAGATAAACCATTGTGCTTTGAACAACTTGTGGTTTAGCAGCATTAGCCCCTTTTCTGCTTCTCAAAAACATTCAAGAAAAAAACACAGTGTAAAACATTTGATATAGAAGTCTGAACGCCTTTATGGGATATTTTAATTGCATATGATTATGAAGGAATATATTGGAATGGCCACAAAGACATATTCAGATGATGCAAAAAGTCATTTTATACTCAAAAAACCCAGATGTGATTATTAGTGCCTATTTGAAAATGTCAGTTTGAAAGGAGACAGCAAGTATTGACCTGTCTAATGATATCACTTCTCAGCTGTTGAATAAAAAAATACAGATTCCAGCATCTACATGGATTAATATTGAATGTGCACGACATTTTTAAGGATCTTCAATTTAAATCTTTTAAAACCCCCTGAGGTTTTAGTAAGAGAGTAGCTTTCTTGTGATTAAACAACTGCAACAATTATCCAGATTTCTGATCCCTAAGTTCAAAAGGAGGAGACAAACGTTCAGTATTAAGTGACAACTGTACTTTCTGATTAATAATTCATATTTCAGTAAAGCCCTCCTGTTGGAATATGATATTGGTATGTGAGGCAAAGTAAGGTTGCACAAGACCTGTTATCTGTGCCTGAGGCAATAATTTCTTGTTTAAGTACATAGCTGTATATTTTTCTTTCAATGCATATTTGTATTTTTTTACAGAAAATATTATGGACCCTCTAATGGAAAATTAATATGTTCTGTTTAAATATCGATTACTTTAGAAGCTCAAGGGAAATATATTTTAGTAGAACACATCTATAAAAAATTTCAGCTCCTAAGACAGGCATATAATCATGAAGTTTTTATAAACTATACCAGGCTCTGTTTTTGTTAAGACTCTTCCAACCATGAAGAACCCAGTTCAGCGTGAAATTTAGGCTAAAACATCTGACTATTGAGTAACTTTCCATGCAGCTATGGCATAGGACAYAGAGGCTGATTACCTGGTACCATTTCATGGAAGATCTTTCTATCTGGAAACATCCCTGTGGTGCTGTTGCCCAAGGCAAAAGTGATAYGCTCTCATGCAGAACCTAAGAATTAAGCCCGCTTAGGATGTAATGCCAGATGACAAAACCATATTCCAGGATCAGTGTAATGTGGCACTTACATCATTGCTACTGTAAGAGTTTTCCAATTTTCTAACTCAGTCTAACTCAGCCTTAGCAGTATTTTTRTACTAACAGAGATGGCAATGACAAGGTTCAGTCCAGCAGCAAAGAGAAAGAAGATCTGGCAGTCTGTGAATATRAACACAATCATTGGACTTGAGGGAAAAGCTGCATGCTGAATTGTTACTATGATTAGCCAACACAGACATTTGTAAGAGATCTCACTGCTCACTCAACACATTTAATGGACTCCCCGACAATGCTCCTTGTTAATACTCTCTGGGATACAGACATGAGGAGAGGGGTCCTGGAAATGTGTACTATATCAGATCAGAAGTTGAAGAGAAAGCTACAACCTCAGAGATTTCAAGAAAGCCTGCATCTCCAAGAACAAATTGAAGAAAATAATAGCAATTTCTGGAGATAATTTTCTCAGACTTCAAGTTGCATTTTGTGTTACCTCTTTATGCAGTCRTTTATCTGCAAGTTCTGGACAAGATAGGTAAGCCAATTGACATGAGAAAATTGACAATTCTCAAGTGATAATATTTAACCACAGATACCTTTGTCAAAACAACATGGAAGATGGGCAACCCTGTAGCAGACAGAAGAAGATAAGACATGTCTAACAGCCACATTAAACAATGTTGTCTTAGCAGACATGTAGAGGATACATATCCACTCTAAGGGCAGATTTTTGTCATATTCCACAAATAAGAGTATTTGTACAATAAGACTCTCGCACCCTAAAAGGAATACATCATTAGTAGATCACATGACTTTTTAATTACWAAAAACAGTACACGATCAGGACCTCATTGAATGACAGAATTCCTGACACGCAAAATAAGTCTAGGTAAAGACCTCAAAAAACTACCAGTAGAAAACTGAATAAAATGRGTAAGAGATTAATTTCATTTAGGGTGCTGAATTCAAATAGCTCCTCAATTAAATCTGAGGAAACCAGAAAAAGATCAAAGTTCATTAGCTCCAGTGAACAATTGAGAATTTCTAAAAAACAATTCCTAGGGATTATGTTTCAATGAAACAAAGGCCACAAATTGTCTTGAAAATGTTATTTCATTGACTTGTAGTTGGGGTCATCTATAGCTTGGGTATTCAGTTCTGTAATGCCATATGCACGAACTCAGGAAGGGAAGGAAATGTGCATYAGCTCTTCTAACAACAAAATCACAACAGCATCCTCGACACTGAAGAGGAATCTTGGTTCTGGAACARAATTTTGTTGTGCTTTTAATGATTCTTGAATCAAAAAGAGGGTAGTTTTATAGTAGACCCAGTTCTAAAAGCTTCTTGTTAAAATGATTTAGCTCATAATTTTAACATTTTACTCATGATCTAGTATCATCAAATAACTGAAATTCACTTTTGCAATTTTCATCCTTGAGTGGTGATGGACTAAGTGTTGAAGCTGATGGCCTATGCACCAAGTCCAGAGACAAAATACATAACAAAAGTATAGTTAAAGGAATCTAACAGTACCATTATTTGATGTAGATTAGTGATATCTACACTATAATATCATATGATATTATGATAATATTACCTATCGCCTTACAGAATTTCTGTTCTGTAAAACATAGCACAAAGCCTTGACTAAAATATTTTCAGGCACAGTGAGCTTGTTCACAGCATATAATCCTTGAGGGTTTGGTCCAATCAAATGGGTTCTTAGGTATCAAATAAAATTATCTTTGGWTATCATCCTGCACAAAATAAGAAAACACATGTTCTTCTGCAGATGTGATTTCGTATATTTGAGTGGCATACGGAACTCTGAATATTAATTGCAATAATTACTGTGGTTTGTATTAAGCAAATTGTGCACTGATGGATCCAGCTTTTTCATTAAGGGGTGCCTGATGAAAAGACATGGTGCTCAGATGGTCGCCATTTTCAAAGTCTGGTATACATGAGCTACACCTGTAAAATCACAGGCCCATCCGAGTGAGGCATGACTTTAATGATACCTAGAGTTAAAAGACTCAATAGAGGCTCACCGAGAAGCTTCTAAACAAAAGCTACAATCAAGTCCAGTTTTGCTACTATAAATGTCAAGCAGTGACAGTAAACCAAATGGTAGCTCACACTTCAGTCAGCAAACCTGAGACATTTAGAATGAGTTGGGCAGACTTAAACATTTGATGAAAAGAGCTACTCTGCATCAGTCAGTTAGGATGATCACAAGTTTCTTTGAACAATCAGAGCCAAAGTTTTTGTGAAGATACTGGTTGCTAAGACCTGAAGGAAGACTAATTTGGCAACAATCTGATTCTGTTTCAAGTATAAGATATAATCCAATGTAACAACTTGATAGCATCTTGCAGGTCAAAATGTGCAATCCCATCTCTCTTCTGGAGCAACAGAATAACTCACTGAAGTAATTTTCTGCATGCTAGTTTTTTAATAAAATGAGTTAAATTTTCAGTACTTAAGATGCTCTCCACCCTCTGTTCTTTTCTGCAAGTGGAAATATTTTCTGTGGAACCCTTTCCCCTGAGAAACAAACTCTCACCAATTTTTTTTTTTATCTTGGAGATGCAAGCAGGACTGGCGCTTGTCAGTGTCCACTGGAGAAGGGAAGAAGGTTCAAATAGTGGCAATGCCAAAGAATCACAGAACTGTTCATCTGTTTCACATGATATATAACCTAATTTGGTTAAAAAAATACGTCAGTCTGTCACCAGAAATTGCTGACTCGAAGTACACAGAGATTTTATAAAGAAAGCAACAACACTCTGTGCTGCTCTGCTGTGACTTGAGGTGTATTTCATTAAGGCCTGCCTTACTGCTGAATCCATTCCTAATGAGCAGCAACAAATTTAAAACAGTTTGTGAATTTTTGAAGGCTGTTGGTGTACCAATTGCAATAAAAATAATGCACCACAATATTGTCATCTGACACAAATGGAATATTGTGAGCTAAATCTCCTCTTTCTAGATAGTTTTAAATAGCCAAGGTCCCTGAAGTGATCAAAAATATCCACATGAATGAAGTGTCTTGACATGAAAGTAATGAGAAAGTCTTTGCTCTCCTACCAAAAACTGGGATCAAACATTATATCTTCTGGAMTTTCTAGCATTTGTTACCAGGAATGTCTTCTAAGAACCGCTGCTATGTATGGATTTTGGGAAACAGCTGCCATTATAACTGTAAAAAAGAGTACTTTTCAAAATTCCTGCAGTAGAAACCACCCAGAAAAGACAGTAAGTGCAAGGACTTTATGGAATAACAGTCAGCTCACTACGTGCAGCTCAAAACTGCCAGACAGCCACAGAAACTACACCATGGCCCATGCTCACCAACCCCCAAAGAACAAATATCCAAAGTCTTAGTTTCCTTGGTCTTCTCACTGGATGCAGCAGCTTCCAGAGAAGAAAGGCTACAAGAAATTTGGTATCTTATCCTGGAATGCAGGACCCTCTTCCCTCTCACCTCTCATTTTTCTCCTGCCCATCTTTCTCCCCCAAGACTGTATTGTGACAAATTRCACGTGCTGGAACTCAAGCTCTGCACTAACAGCCAAGATGAGAAGCTGAGTAATGGTGGAAGTTCAGGACCACACGTTATGGAGAAGCTTATTCAAAGAGCAATAGTCAAAAAGGACAGTAATCTATTCAAAAGCTACAGGAATGATTAATAGGTATCATGTACCACTATATGAATAACTGCAGCTCCTACTGGTAATTAAAGTGGGTTTTCCCAGAAAAAAGGAATTTGAGGGCTTTGAGGCTAGTGACCACACAGTCAAGAACTCCCTTTGTAGTACTGCTACATGGAGAGGAGGGGCAATGGAGCACGGCAGCACAGTGTGACAGAATAAAACTTTTCATCAAGATAAAAATTCAGAGGCCAATCTGAATAAAATGGGGTCATGATACACAGCAGAAAGGCAGAATTAGAACTTTATCTGCAGTACTGCCAAAGATCATTTTAATGGCTATACTGGTCTATGAGGAACAAAAAATACATCCTCAAGAAAGCAATAAGAGGGTTTCAACAATAATGAAATATTGAGGGTCCTCTGCTTTAGGCATGAACAGAAGGATTATTTCCACTCAGTAKAACATTGGAAGAAAGAGAGAAAACAGTATTCCTCACTCCTTTAAAGATTACAGAAYGACACACAAAGACAAGGGGTGTAGCACATAACCCTAGTAACACTTGCTTATGCAGTGTCAGTATGCATACAGATAAACACTCAGAGGAATCTGTTATATTTTATTTCTCTGCCTTAAAGAAATTTTTCTTGCCTTGTTTCTAAAACCAGTGAGTGAACTTAAATATGCCTGAAGCAGTCTGCTTAGATGCATCATCTGAAAAGCACAGCAATTGTTGCTGTTTTCCTCACTGTACAGAAGTAACCTGCCCCAGCTACACATACACACATACACAAACAAAAAAGAGATGATGAGTTAAAAGAAAATGAATTATAMGAACTGTTAAATTTAACACACAAGTGCCAGGATTTTACTGACTTTTGGCAGACAGACCACAAAGCATGGCATGAAATATCATGAGGCATGCAGCACAGAGGCAGAACACTATTGCATTCCTGGTGCAAATGAAAAATGCATRTTAAAAAAACCCAACAAAACCAAACAAACCTCCCTGTTTATTCTGGATGAAATATTCAGATTTAAAATATCTTACTCGTAAGCAAACTAACCATGCATTCCTTTCACATATGACATAGAACATACAACATAGATTAATACAAAAGATGCTACATGATTCAAACTTCCTTTTAGGAAGTCCAATAAATGATTAAGATCAAACCTTTGAAATTAAAAGTTACTAACTCTTTTCAAAGTAGATTGGAGAGCTCATGCTTAGTAATTATTTTGTTATTTTGTTGCAGAGTTTTTATTAAAAAGAATTTTACTGTAGTTTAATACTTTCAACTAATTCTTGACTGGTCCACTTGTTAAAACTTAAAAATCTTTTCTAAACACTAAGGCTTACAGAATTAAGATTTGGTGTTTTTTTTTTCTTTTTGCATTAGTATGAATACTGCAGGTTAGCTAAGGAGAGGTAATTAATAGCTGCTACTGTTTTCTATTTCTATGTTATTGCAAACACTATTTTATCAATTAGTTATGAATACTTATACCCATCATCTGTTAGCAGTGAACATAATCAATGAATATTTGGAAAGAAAATAAAGGGAATACAGATGACAATGAAAGCCAAAAAGACAATCCAGGAAATTAAACTCACTCCTCCCTTGAAAATTAATCACTTCAGTTTATAACTCTAAATATAGGTGTGGGAGTAGTAGGAAGTAGGATGATAAAACAAGTCCCAGCAGTAAATAGGTTTTTCCTTAAATCAGTATAAATGTTGAAGGTCTTAAAATGTCAGAAAAGCTCATGCAGGCATCTCTTTAATCAGTTGCAGGAATAGATATAAACTTACTAGATGCTTGCTTAATGCTTTTAATCTCTCAACCCCCAGTGAACAAACCAGTTTTGTTTATGTAACTTTAGTGTTAACCATATTTTAAAATGAAAACATCTCTTGCAAAGTTTGTATATTTTGAGCCTATTTTCTGTCTTGTTTTTTTAGCCTTTTAGTAACCTTTCTTTTTAAAGCAGAGTTAGCATGAAAAAGCATAATTTAATTGAGTAATAAAGATCCTAATATTTTCATGCACCTAAGAAATTTAATATGCTCTGAAGCTCACTGAAATAAAATAAATTCAATAAGGTTTTGCTATTCCCCAATCATTTTTTAGTTATGCTTTYACTACCAGTGTGGTTCTTGTGATGGGTAAAGAAATGACAGCACAGAAGTCTGAGTCTTCTACATATGCAGCAGCTGGGAACAGTTCAATGGAAGCAATGCAAAGTTATTCCACCAGTGCAGATCCACCTCACATCTGACTTAAAGTGCCATCTCTTCTAAAGCAAAATGGCCAGCCATGTTCACCCAATTTTTTTTACCCTCATGTGGACTTTCAACTGTGCCAGACTGTGTCTGATGGTTCTATAATATTCTTTCCAATGTACCAACAATCAACACCTGAGTAGAATTTGAATGAGAACTTCCAAATCTGCACATCAGGTGCTTTCCTCAGGGAAAATGGTAGATGAGAAATCAGTCATGAAGAGGTAATAAAGGACTACATAAGGAAATAAATACTGGTCTGATATTTAAATGCCTATCATGGTACAATATAGTTTATATTTCAAACTTTGGTTAAGATATCTACATTAGTTACAAAGCATAATCCTTAATATTTAATTTCAAATCCCCACCATGGACTCTTTCAGCATAGTTTGTASTGCAACATTATGTCCTGAAGCAAAAATCAAAGCTACCATGCAAATATATGGCTCTTCTACATAATATCCATGACCATTGCTAACAATTGTTTATAGCATTATTGTTATTGATATTATTACTACTACCATCAAATTAAAATATAGCTAGAAATCAAGGGATTCATGCTCGACAAACACTGAATAAGAATACAGCCTATGTACTATGGGTCTTCCARTCTAATTTAAAGAAAAAAAACTGAGCAAACACCAAAACACAACAAAAGAGCAACAACAAGGGAATAAACAATGTCAGAAAGACAAATTGACTATCATGATAGCCAGTAATATTGCAGAGGAGTTGCACACACTAGCTAAACAGTGGTACAGGCTGTATTCATTTCAAGGACCTGTGCCAATGACATCTTCAATGACRTTTCTTTTGGCATTGATGCTACAGATGCTTCCTCCTCCTTTCCATTTCCAACAGCTAAGAAACTTAAATTACCCACTTGCCATAACCTATTACAATTTGTTAAGGATTCACTATGTCAAAAACTACTGAAATGAAAGCAAGAGTAATGTAAATCATGTTGATTTTTTTCTATATGCAAAAAGGAATATAAATTAATGAGACATCTCTATCAGCTGTATTGCGAAATATGGATACATTTATTTGTTACAGATGAAAATTCATGAAAGAACTGCACAAAGACTACCACAAAGAGCTGAGTTCTAAAAACTATGGAAACAAGCTCAGTGAAGAAATCTGACCAGAATCTTTGGCCCTTACTAACAAGGAAATCAGCCCAGGGGCAAAAATTTGGTGACCTTGCACAGAACAAACTCCTGAGTTCCATAAGGTTACAAACATCAACAAGAATAACCCAGTCTCCCTTCGAAATCCTCCCAGTSAGCCTCCTGCTACAGAGATTTTATGGGTCCTGCCTTTCAGTGGGGTTTCTGAGACATGACACTTTTGCTGGATGTGAGTCAAATGATTATGGGACTCTTATTCTGGCTGAAGTCTTCTGCAGGTATCAGTGGCATAACTCAATTGCCAAATGCAAAGGAAATCCCTCAAAAACCTTTTAAGTATGATGAGTTCCCATGCTAAAAAGAATGTTTTCATTACACTCTGATTGTAGACTCTCCTTTAGAAAGCACTTGCAGTTTCTSTGCAGTCACTTATGACACTGGAATTTTGATATTTAGGTGCACAGAAATAGGATGATGCTTGCCATGTAACTCAAAGGGACCTATTGCACTATATAAGCTCCTCCCATCTCATATTTTGATTCATCAGGTTACAACAAAAAACAGAAGGCATGATTTAGAAACACTTTTCAATTTTTCTAATCCTTTCAAGCGCTTTGTTTCTGCACAATCGATTAAAAAATACAGTAGGCAACATTTTGTCTACCTAAACAAGAAAATGGCATTGAAAAAAAGGAAGATAAAAAAGAGAAAGCATGAAAAAGGAAAAAAAAAATCAGTCTGCTCTCCTAAAATCTCCTTAGGAAGAAAACTGCTCACAACTCAAAACCAGAGAAATAACCATTTAAAAATAGATTCTGTCTGCTGSCATCCATCATCCTTTCCCCTGTTTGTCAAGACTCTGTGGCCTTGAGCTCTGCTTTAATTCATAATGGTAAATTAAGTTCATCCTTTATTTAATCTCAATTTAATAAATTACTGCTAAACGGTCCTTCTGGTAATTTATTAACATAAAATAATGGCTTTAAAGGAGGTCATTCAAAGCCATTCTGAGCTGAAGAACAGTTAGACCACAGCATTGTAAGGTTTGCAATCAGTTAATATGTATCTCTTCTACATGAATTTTGGGGGTTTGGTTAAAATTTCTATAATATTATATTTTTATAGTAATACAATTTTTGATGGGTTCAAGAGAAAATGAAAATTCAGTAATAGATATTTAGTTTTATCAGAGTTCACATTGATACTCTTATTCAACTGCTGTTCTGTAGAAACATAGTATTACATAAGTCCTAAAACTTCCCCTTTGGTCTCAGCATCCTTCTGAAAATGGTCAAAATAAAGGCAGCATTAAACTGGTCTGTTAAAGACTTCTAGACTCAAATAAAATACCAACCTGTAGCTTAATATAAGTCAGTCTCAAAAGGCAGGTTGGAAAAATGTATTTTAATGCCCTGGAAAAGGAGGTTTCTGTTAGTCCATTCAGCTGGTGTGAGGTYAGAGAGATTCAGGGCAATCATGTTCAATACTATCTAAAAAGTCATCTGGTTTAGATTTTGGTTTGGATGCAGTTGTGGAATATTTTGAGCAAGCAAGAGTCAAATTGTCTTATGTGACTKCTCCTCCTCAAAGTCATGGCAAATGAAAAATGAATAACGCTGATGAATAAAAGCCTCTGCAGAGAGAGCAGAGATACAGAGTCACAGTGTACATTTTTTGAAGAGCATTTTGATTTTTTTGAAAGAACCTTAGTTCTCAATGGCAGTACATTGGAAACAGCAATGCATCTAAGCATGGACAAATATCTGTGATGGCATTAATTGAGCCTTGTTAATAAACACTAGATTCACTTACCAAAAGTTTAATTAGATGCAAAGCAAGAGTCAAACATAAAGATAGCTGTAATATCCCAGATTTCAGCTAACCATAGTAGGTTTTTTTTGCTTCATCTTGAATATCTTGTTAAAGATAACTCTTCTTGTAACAGCTGCTAAGACTTTTTAAAGAGCTATACCCTCCAGCATCCCAAGATAAGGTGAGAAGTTTAAACTACGAGAAATACCTTATAAGTGAACTTTGTAAGTCTCAGAACTCCCTGCTGCTGAAACATGAAGTTCTGTATGGTCAACTGTCTGATTTAAAATATTAGCTTACAGAAAAAGTATTTTCTCCTCCCTTCTCTTAATTTAGTTGGTCCACCACAAAAACAATGTATGCAGAGATCAGAAATACCAGATGGTAAAAACCATTCCCCTTAAAAAATCTTCCCTTCTACTGTGATGAAAAATGAAAAGAAAAATGACATGAGAATGAATGATRGGTATTAACTGGAAATTTTGCCAGTTACTGTATATTATACCTTCGTATCTCAATAAAAGGCACACCATGTGTTTTATGGTTTTGTTCTGTTTTTAAAATCTTTGCTTCAGCTAAAACTATTAATCCCAACCATTTGGCTTATAGCAGTATAAAAAAAGGTAGTCTTTTAAAACAGAAACTACATTTGAAGAGGTAATTGAGGGCCATATCCTTAATAAAAATAGCAACTGAAAATTTGCTCTTTAGTTGGAATTCTAGGTGGGCAGGCAGAAGAAATTAGATAAAGGTCAGATTTTTAGTTATAATAGTTATGCATTTTTAAAATCACAGGTTCTATTTGTTGTTAGAATTAATGTAGAGAATGAGCTATGGCAGGGGTTTTGTGTTGTTCCGGACCTCTAATGTCAAGTTTATGAAATTTATTAGTTGAGTGAATTTTGATTAATTGACCCTGTCAGTGCTCAATACAAAGCAATGATTACTTCTAAGACTAGTAGWTCAGCCAGATTGGTCAAATGTAGGAATGACACTTGAAGCTTTTACATTTTGTGTCAAATGGCCAGAACCCAGAAAGAAGCAGCCTGTGGGCAGTCTGTGTCTTACAGTCCTCAACTACCTTTGGCAGTCAATGTTAAAATATGCTCCAGAGAGATTGTACTGTGGTAATAATACAAAGATTCATTAGCTAAAAAGCAGACAACTGAAAGAAAAGTGTGAATGTTTTCAAAGTGGAAAAGGAAACAAAGTTCTGTGATAAAAAACATCAAAAAGGTTWCTCCTAAGTTATATGAAATGGCATCCTTGCACCAATTAATCAGCTTTTCTGCTACAGAATAGTATTTCACCTGGATATTCACAAAGTCAAATCTTTCTGGATGTCCTGTAATTATGCATTTATAAACTGCCTTAGCCTTCATAGGGGAGAATATTTTGCTCCTGTCAGTTTAATAKCCGCTCTGCTCTGTATTTCCATCACCCCACCCTCCTCAATGCAACAACAACAAAAAATTTGAAATGGAGTAAACTAAAAAGTCATAGCACATGGTATTGCCTTCTCAATACAAAGGTGGTTTGTTGTGTTTGAATACTGACAATCAGAGATTACACCCTTGCAAAACTGAAATATGTATTTGAAGCCCAGCCATTTACTGAAGGAGAAGAAAGAAAAATCAGTTTATGGGATGGAGGAAGCTTAGTGTCATAGGCATGGTGAGAAAATTCCCAGCCAAACCTGGTACATTTGGTAAGTACTGAAAAAACAAATGAAAGGAATTTTCTACGTAGTTGAAGTTATTCCACTAAAATTACTTTTGTTACAACAATTGCATGGGGATAAAAAAAACCTATTCAGAAGCAATGGAGACATATTATGTTCCATGTGTTTAAATGAATGAGATCTGAATGAAAAAAAAAAAWTGCCAGGAAATAGCAAATATAACAGCAAGACAAAAGAGTGTATTTAGCAGCATGGGCAACAAGGCTTGTAAAACCTTCTGGGTTCTGTTTGCAGCCATGAGGAAACCTTCAACAGCTCAAGACGTGGTCAGCAGTGCTCTTCAAGCCACACAGAGCAGATAAGGACTAACAAGCAGCCTCTCTCTTAGCATTACGGCTCCTATTGCTGCTGCTGCTGCCCCTKGTCATGAGAAAATTTCTTGATTCCTCTACACATCAGTTTCCCTCACAGGTAAAATGTGAAGAAAAACACTAATTTTCTTTGTCATAAATTTTTGGGTTTACAAAGCACTCTAAAATGTGAAATACCATGCAGTTCACTTCCAAGGACTTCAGAGATTCAACTGATCTTGGTGGGAGAAAACAACATCCTTAACATGTCTTGTTCCTACAGGTTCTTTGTCAAACACTGAGATAACAGGTTGGGTTTCACTTGCAACATTTCAGAAATGTGTAATTTTGTTAAAAGTAACAAGAATGAAAYGATGAATAAACACATCAAACATTGCAACTCAGTATATTAAGGATACATCATGGATGAAACTGAAGCTGAGGTTTTTGTAACTGTGTTTATAATTCTCAGGATGTCTTATATTAATATGGATCTATCTAGTAAGCAAACCAGTCAAATAATTTTTTTCAGTCATTGATTCTCTTCTAGTTTAGAAGATCAGGTATATTGAATACATGCATCCATACAGAACAAGCAGAAAGTTTTAGCATGAGAAAATCTATTATGCTATTAACCATTATAGTTGGCAGGCAGGCAGGCARTATTTGCAACTTAGCTTGCACATACATTGTAGCTGATATCAGCACAATGTAGAAGGGATTTTCTATTACCACTCCCAATCATTTATATAGATCACGGCAGTAGGATTAGTTCTTAGTTTGATTTTTCAGGTTCAAATCCTTTCCTAAATCTTGTTGTTTCTGTAAGATAACATTTGYGTCTCAGCTGATCTGACTTATAGCTCTACATGTTAAATTGGTGGAATAAAGTAATGAGAATGTTTTTAAGAAACATGTTAAAAATTTACTTCAGCCCTCATAGTTACATTGCAATTACTGTTCATCTTTCTGAGAAAACACCCTGCAATAAATATGCTAACACTTTTCTCAGG
>NW_026623237.1:1101337-1248195 GCF_030028575.1 Malurus melanocephalus
ATGGCTAGAGCACATCCTTGGGTGGAGGAAGGAAAGGACATAAAACTGAGCTGCTTCAACAATTGATACTGTGACCTGGTCGGATTCATGGTCACAAAATCCAAATTTCTTTTTTACCTAAGTAGGTCTGGATTCTTAAATGGRAATAAAGATGGCATAGTGCCATTCATGTCTAGGCAGAGGCATCACATAGCTCAGTGAAAGCTTAAGATGCCCACCACTCATTTAGGCTCCTAAAAAACCATTGACTTCAAGGCACTGCTAGAATTCTCAGTATTTCTTTGATTCATGCCTAAGATCTGCAAAATGCTGGCCTGAATTCCAGTCAGTAACAACATATCTCTCTTATTCTGAGACAGCAAACAAATCTGAGAAAGCTGTAAGCACATCTCTGACTTTTAACTTGAAAGAAATTTACTGTATCAAAATGCAGTGAACTTTACYATATTATGCATGGGCACATTAAAATAGTTCTAAATAGCCTCAATATCAGGCTATTAATGCTATTGCTATTGGCACAATGAAGATGTAATACAAAATTAACTGTATATATGCATGAGTATTCCAGTTYAAAAACTGCCAGACATTCGTGTTTCAGGTTCCCTAGATTATGCATGGAAAAATGAGATTTTTGTATAACATTTGACATCAGTTTACTGTTATAGATGCCAATTTATAAAATGTTGCTGTCTCAGTTGCTTAAATGATATGTGAGCTGGTTAAATGGAACCTAGGTCATTTTGTGGAAGACAGAGGGAGAGAAATGGAAAGAATAATTCCTAAGCACAGTGTCAAGCCTATACACTGACAAAAGAAATACAGTTTTCAAGGAAATACAGAAATACAGGAGTTTTCAAGGAAGGGACTGATGACACCAGTTTCAGCTGATTATATTCTTTCTGCTTTCCCTCTTCTTACTCCATGGCGGAACTTATCCAGCCCTTAGTTAAAAAAGAACTATCTACTATTCTTAATCCTTTAGTTTCTCGAAGTACTGTTCACAGTTCTGAGTTCACAGTGCTTGTCCCTATGACAGTGTGACTGTCCTCAYGGAAGGCAACACAGGCTGTTCATATATGTTACTCATATAAAAAAAAAATCAAATGTATTTCTCTTGGACTGATCTTTCTTCAGTATAATGCTATTCTTTAAATACAGGCCACTTTTTAAGGATAAACACTTTTAAAGGAAGAAAATCCTTTGAATTTCACTAGATTTCTCCTCTTATTAGGTCCAAGTAAAAAAGCTAATATGATATCTTCTTTGAACATCATTTGTTGGCTGAAGGGGTGAATAATGAGATAGAGGCATCTTCACCTCCATGGAGGCTCTCTGAATATTTATATATGAATATATAATCTATTATTTGCTGGGAACGAATTAACCTCATTAAAAGCTTAACACAGGGACCACTCWCAGACTACCTAAGATGAGGCCATGCCCAATCAAACTGGTACCCACAAAGTGCTCCATGCTTCCTCCCTCTCTGTCAGTGTTGCGAAAGGCCAAGGATTACAAGACAGTGGGAGACAGCCAGACTTTCAGATCAGAAGAGAGWTGTCCTGGCCAACATGGAAAATGCCACTCTATGTAGCACCCAACCTGTGTGCATTGCAATAGCAACAGGGAACTCCAGTTTGTGGCATTTGTGATGTGGCACATAGGACACGGTGCCTAAGTGACAGAGCAATACCTTGGATTTCAAAGCCAACATTACTTCATTTCTTCTACTGGAAATTTTGATAGTCTATGTTTCATCTAATGCTTTTGGCATAATAAAAAGTGAAAMCAGCTATTATGCTCTCTAGAATAACATGCAGCAAACAGGTTACATGAATAATTCTGGCTGATTTCACTGAAAAATTACATTTACATAACAAAGCGACTGACACATGAAGAGTGTCATAAATCTGCTGAGACTATATGGCCAACTTTGACAACATCCACTGAACCCATCAGCCCCAAAGCCAACACTATGAAGTTCCAATAACACTGTCTGCTACAAACAGCAACAYTGAGGCATGTTGGCAAACAGCATATTTCAATTTAGCATTAAAAACCCAAGTCTGTACAGAGAGGTCCTGGAACAGAACCTTCACTGTGGTTGGATTAGAGGATATTATTGCCCCCCAGACAGAAACTGCCTCCAAGATAGATATATCTTGTTAGGAGTTATATGTTTTTGTTTCAAATAATCATGTAAATATATTTGGTACATCATCTTAGTTTACCATTTTGGGGATTATGTGTGTTTTTTAATTCCCAGGTCCTTTTTCTGAATACCATGAATTCTCCCAGTCTTGGTTARTTTACACATACATCCTATACTACTTTCTACTGCCTTTCCCCCTCTGATTTCAAAGACTACATTAAATCTATATATTTTTTCACCACTAAACATCTGTTGCCTTTTACTTCAAGAAGATTTACAGAGAATTAAAAGCAGTGGAGATCTTTTGCATATATTATATGTTTTTCTAGTTTCAATGTAGCTAACTCATCCACCCAACATATTCAGTTGTCTCTCTACTGTAAAATCTGTTCTTTCAGTTGAGAATAATACTTAAGTACAGTAAACTGGCACTTTAYTTACCTCTAAATTATTGTGAAAGAAAGGTGTTAAATTACATTCTTTTTCATGATTTCTAAAAGATTTCTGTGAATATTTCTATATTTAAAACTGGAGTTAAAAAACCCACACACATCTGATGATTTAAGAGAATGAAAGAGGAAGAAACTAATAAAGCCAGAAGAACAACCAAATAGCAAGCAGGTTTATCTACCTTTTTTTTTCCTAACACAGTTACATCTACATTTAGAATATCTATACTTGCTACCCATTAAGAGCAGCGTTAAACTTAAACACACTGTTCAGAGCCCTACTGCTTGTCAAATTGCTACCCACAAAATGCTTCATTCCTCTCAGCATTGGGGAAGGCCAAGGATTCCAAGATAGTGGGAGACAGCCAGCCCCTTGTCTCAGATAGGAACAGAGGTGTCCTGGCCAACATGGAAAATGTTACAATCTTTAGCCTACTTCCAGTGTGTACAGCCTTGTATTTGGCATGATGAATTTCATTTGCCTTCATGCTGCCTAATCCTCCATCTGCATTAGAAGTCAGCAGAGCTCCTTGAGATTTTCTCTGGCCTGAATTTTTAAACTTTATTTGAAAATTTAAATAACCAGTATTCAGAGTATTTGAATATCCACAGTGCCTCATAATTTCAGTCATGGAGTAGAGGGTCTGTATTTGTGAAGACCAATTCTGCAATATCTGATATCACGCTACAGCCGGGCAAAAAAATATTATGGAATAAGTTAATGTGGAGAGAAATGTCATGCAGAGAGAATGCAAAGGAATTCGAATTCTTCCAGTCTACTTAGCCTGAATAAGATTGACTCAGATGGACTATGCTATGTTTTGCATAATGCAGYTCAGGACAGCAGACTGGGGAAGAAATAAATGTTTGTTTGCTCATCAGTTTTTCACTTGTTTTTATTTTAGTCTMAAAAACATTTTCTTGAAGAAAAAGAAGATAAGAACTTACAAATATGGATAAAGGAACTCTGGGGAGGGAAGAAATAGTGTTCTCCAGGAGCACAGCCAATACAGGACAATGCAAAGACATCACAGCTAAAGAGATTCAGCTCACCTGTTCCAGGAAACCTGTAAAGGACAGGTGAGCACTGAGGAAAAGATGAAGCCCATGTCACTGGAATGTTTTTGGGAACAAACCTGAATACTACCTTTTAGGCATGATATGGCACGGCATGACATGACTGACTTCCTTTGGGAATTTGGGTGGACAGAGATGTATGAAAGTCCTTTCAGACTACAGTTTCCAGCTCTATAGTTTCCAACTCCAACTTCCAAAAGCATATAAGGCTGTGAATATTTAGAGGTTTTATACTCATCACCTTTTTACAGTTTTGYCCCTCAGACACCTGACAAGATGCACCATTCTGTTAGAGGTGCATCAACAATGCAGTTGCAACAACTGACATGTTAATTCTCCAGCATAGAAGAGAAGCAGTGAATGGATATGGATGGACTGCTGTTATTAAAAAYCCTTTAGTTAGGCAATGCTAAAAGAGGATTATCAAAATGGAAATGCATGAGGGTGTGCAGTGGGTTTTCACAAACTTCCTTATGGGGAAAAAAATGCTGCTGTTGCATCTAATTTTTATTCTCACGGTATTGAAGGCTTTTTTCCTGGTCCTAGAATTATGAGTCAGACACATTTATGGGGATAAAAGGGGTACACCTTTATAAGGATCCTTAGGTGCACAATTCACTGAGGTGGAAAATGCTGAAGATGCACACCCATGCATGGCACATAGACAATTCTTACAGTTTGCAAATTAGCATATCTGATAAAGATCCCCCAATAAGAAACTTAGAAGATGAAGTAATCCCCCCAGTTCTGGTACATTCTAGATTCTCCCACTTTGAATGAGGCTGGAACCCTGTTTACAAWAATATGTCTTGAAGAGCTCGTCTTCGACCTTGGTGTCTAGGGAGAACCAAGATAGCACAGGGGTTTCAGGGCCTCAGCTGGGAGGCTTTTAGAATGTTTAGTCTTTCTACCCAKAAAAATAMTGGAACTAAGTTACAATAACAGGCTACAAAAGCTATGAATATGTATGCTAAGAATGCAGAGAATATAAAAGACATATAAAAGAAAAAGTAAAAAATTACCACAGCATCAGTACCAATATGTATTTTAAGAGAGAAGAGGAGGTCATTTTCATCTTTAAAAACAGTCATATTCCTATTTATTTATGTATTTAAGAGACATCAGTTATGAATTAAGCTGGCAGACACAAGGCAAGTGTTTCTCTATATTCCTATTTTCTAGTCTAGGACTCAGCTACTCTGTATTTCTAACAGAAAACGAGGCCACACAGAACGATGTCACAAACACAGTGCCTAATAGGTGTTCTCCTACCCATGGCCCTATGGAATATACAAACACTTAATGAACAGAAAATTCTGYTCCTAACACTCACATAGCTCACAGATTTAGCCAGCCAACATAAACATTGCCATTTGACACAAATACCTCAGTCTGGAGTACTGATATAACCAAAATTGATAGGGATGCAAATATTGTGGAAAGTCTATCTATACCTTAAATAACAGGACTTGAACCAGGCTATGGCAGTTACTTCTTTTCAATCATTAAATACTTCACCAAAGAATCCTCCAGCATAAAAATGTATTCAGACATATCATTATTCTGCTTAGCCCAGAAGTATTTGCACCATAATAAAAGAAATCACTATAAATGTCACGAAACATAAACTTTTGATACCTTACAAATAGTAAATCTCCTTACAAGACAGGTGAACTGGTAAAAAAAGACTACCTGATATGGCTGGAAATCCCTCTTCTACCTTCACTYATCTCTTACACTTCCCATCCCTCCTTACTTTTCCCACCCATGGGAACTGTCCTAAGAATGAATGTGGAAGTAAAATCCAAGTCTGGGATTTTGTAATGAGTGGAAAGCCAATTAGTATCTAATTGCTTTCAGTTCTGATGAAGTATSTTAAGATGGCTACACCGGCAATTGAATTTGCAAGTTTCAAAAAGTTTAATAAGTAGTTTTAAATTACTTAGCATGCTTGGCAGAGTTTAACTATGTATCCTGATGTTTCCATTGCAGCTCAGGCCCACATGGAGACATTAGGGAATCACACCATTCACACTTACAAAGAAACGGAAGAAAAAAAGAGTAGCATAGGTGGATTTTAAAAATGACTAGCTAGTTTTCAAATAAGAAAACCATTTTGTTCTTTCTGCTAGGAAAAGAACAATGGAACTAGAATTTTAAATTTAATTATTAAATAAAATGTTTCTATTCCTTATTTCCCTTGCCAATACTTTGGAAAGCAATATCTGCATTGCAAAGGCTAATATTTTGGACATATTGCAAAGGTTTTGGACATATTTTATCATCCCTTGGAAAATCCTTTTTTTTCCTAAAGTTACTACACCAAATTATTAGATCAGACATTTTTACTGCTTTGCATTTCTATACTCAYGTCCACATCTTTTTGTCTGTTACATTAAGCAAGCATTATAAATTAGAGACAGCACATTTCTGCTTTTGTCCTGCCCCCTTGTTTTTACAATCACTCTCTCTTTGATTACAATTGAAGTTACAATTTGAATTTGTATGAGACCTCAGTTCCAATAAGCTTACAAATAAATATATTTCTAGCTCTACACGCAGAACACTTTAAAAAAAGCCTTTATATTAAAAATTAAAAGACTGTCAGAATGACAGTAGGCTATGGTTGCACCATTTTCAATTCTCATTATAATTACCATCATAGGTACAGATTCAAMCCACTGCATTATTCTCTCTTGTTGCAACCCATGGCACAAGAACAAGCTATCAGAATTTTAATGYTTCATATATTCTATAAGTTAAGTACAGTCCTGTATGGCTTTGACCTTTTCAATATTCCRTAATTTGACTGACTGGCTACTCTAATTTTTCCCCTGTTTACAGTCTTGGAAATCTATGGGGAAGAAGCAAAATGTCCAGCCAATGAAAATACTGAACACTGAAAAGATCAAAGTAGTAAAACATACTACAGTCTCTTACAGAATATATTAGACATTAAAATKTTCATATCACACTATAAAAAGATAACATTTTCCCCTGAAACTCTAGATACTCTTAAAGTGGATCAGTAGTGCAGCAAAGGTGGTATCACTAAACCAAATAACACAATTTATACTACTCATCCATTCTTGCTTTAGGTTGTTACACAGTTCCTTAAATAATGAGCTCTTTCCTAGCATTGAATTTAAATCACATTTARCTGTAGTTTAATAATTTTAATACAAACTCATGACTTCCCAGAATGTGTTCCAGTTTTGGAAGCTGCAGGGTTAGATGCTTTTAAACAACAACCAACATTTATGACCAGGCACTATATGGAATTTTTTATTTGCTTTGTTACACTGGGTAAGTCTAGCAACATAAAGGAAATTTTAGATTACATTTGTTTACTTGACTCATTTGTGCTCTTCCAATAGTGACCAAATAGTAGTMGGAGCATGTGACACCAAAAAAATCCATTGCTTTGCCAATACAACTAGAAACAAACAAAATCAAGGCATCTTACTATGCCAAAGATGTTAATGGTACACAATGAACACAAGAGATTCAAAATCAAATGTAAACAACATTGCAATTATATAATCTGAATTCTTTATGGATTCATTTCCATGTAATCATTGCAGCTTAATTGGGTTATGGAACTATAATGTATTACCTTGTTATCACAATGCATATTTCTTCATCTACTTGCTAATAAAACAGATGCAAACAAGATGAAGAGCACTAATAGGATTTGATTTGTAATTCTTTCCTTGAAAATGTCCAAAGAACACTCTCATTATCGACATTCTTATCAAATAGCTTGTCCTATTGGATACCTTTTGAATGTAAATTGCTAATGTGTGTCCTTAACAAGTTTCCAAACCAACCCACAGTTAATTTTAAACRTTTGTCCCTATAATGCAGATTTATCAGAATCTCTGTCTCCTCTTTAGCAGCAGGACACCTGTTAACAAAGAGGTTCAAATATTACACATAAGTTGCTCATCCTGCTTGCAGTCTGCATTTTGTGGTATGATCAGATAGCAGCTGCAGTCACCAAGGAAACAAAGAAAGATTCATTTCAGTGTCAACCTTTACACTGGAACAACAAATATGTMATATAAGACAATTAGAATATTTGCAAAAAAGGTTAATATTTAGTGTTATAAAATTTATAATTGAACAATTCTAGCTGGCTAAAAAACCAGAAAAGGTGTCATTTAATTTACAGCACTGCGCTGGTGAGTTACATTTACAGGCAATGGTGCAGAGCAGCAAGCATGAATCTTCCTCACCTACTCGTCACTTGGTTCTGTGATCTCATGCTGTGTGCTCTGCTGTTTTGTCTTCCTCCCTTCCTATTGCATTACAGTTATCATGTGTCCCATTCTGTTATTTTTTTATGTCTCTCATGACTGCTCTTTTCATCGTCTCACTGAAATGGCTCAAAAGAACTACACATCTTTCATTCCTAGGAAAAAAACTAACCTGAAATTTGTTCTACATGTGAGTTGGCAAGAAATATCTATAACAAGGCATACACTAGAACTCCACTGAGTAAGACTAATAATTTGAGTGGGATCAAGGAGAAATGGCCAAAATCATTCTCTACAATGACCTGAAAGGAAGTTGGTAGTGAGGTRRGGGTTGGTCTCTTCTGCCAGGAAACAAACAATAGGACAAGAAGAAATAGCCTCAAGTTGTACCAGTGGATGTCTAGATTGGATATTAAAATATTTMTTCACCAAAAGGGTTGTCAGGCATTGGAACAGCCCACAGAAGTGGTAAAGTCACCGTCCCTGGAGGTTATTTAAAAGATGTGCAGATATGGCACTTAAGGACATGGCYTAATGTTGGACTTGGCAATGTTGGGTTAACACATGGACCCAGTGATCCYAGACATCTTTCCCAAGCTAAAGAATTTCATGATTCTATGAATATCAACACAGAATCRAGATAAGCAGATAGAAAGTTTGGCAATTTTTGTAGGATTTGATAAGACATGATAGAGGTAATGCTCGGCAGGAAAAAAAATTAAGTCAATGATTATTTTACAACCTGGCTATGAATAAGATTAAATTGAAAATTGGCTGACAGTTTTTAGCAATCAGAATATGTTTTTGCAAAAAGATCCAAACAGTATCAAATGAAGAAAAATATCTCTACCTTCAAATAGATGAAAGTAGAATGTTAAGTTTTTTTATTGCAAATAATTTTTCTGCACCACTTTTTACAGCTTGGTGAATGGGAGAATTACTTTTACTCCTGCCATCACAAAAGGGGAATAATTATACTTATTTTGTAGGTATAGTTGGTAAAATTTAAGGAGATACAGATATAGATGTAGAGAGATTTCTCACTGAGTTACACAATGTGAAATTAAACTTGTGTTATTACATGAGACAATCCCTCTCCAAAGGAATTGCAGTTGTTAAGAGAAATAGGGACTGGAAAAGAGACTATTTCTCATTTGAAAGCACCCATAATTGYTCAACAGACAATAAAGGACATACAATTTCTTCTGTCTCAGATGCTGATCAGAGGAAAGTCTACACCAACCACTCGACAACATATGTCTGAAAACCTTGGGAACATCCTCCAAAATACCCCCAGAACATTTATGCTACCATTTGTAAAAATACTAACAGGAAATTTAGAATTACTAATTTATAAGCACTGTACTTCATGGAACAGCTGAAGAATGAAGATGCCAAATCTCAAGGCATTACTATCTGGCAGGTAGCCTAACAGAAATCAATCCAATTCTGAAGGAAAATCTCCTCTACACTAAGTGGAGATATAAAGAGACATGGCAAGTAGAAACGAGGTTCAATTCCAAGTAGAGTTGTTTCTGAGAGAAAAAAAATGTTCGTTTGTCACTATGCCATAAAATCAGTTGCTTGCTGACTTGATGATAGGATAAAGACACTGGTAAGAGGGACCCTTTAATCACTTACATAACGGAAGGTATCCTTTGCAGTTGGATGGATGGAAACATGGTGATTTCTCCAACTGTTCCTGTCTATCAACCAACACCTTGAGCTGTCCTCACAATCACAAGCTTACAATTTGCTCTTCTTGCTATTTAATTGAATGTGGAGGAGGGTGTTACCAAACATGTTTTGATTAATGTTACTAGYTTTACATATGGGAGATTGGTCTTTTGAGTTTTTCTCTGTGGTTGATGGTGAAAGTTTAATTTCTCCAGAGTTCAGTGCAAAGCTTATGCCTAATTTTGGTGCTCAGGATCATTTGCTGGAGGACTTGGTATCCTTAACTCTATACAAAAATTAAGGCACCTGGCTCCACAAAGCCAGTACTAACCTTTGTAGGCATCCACTATATTGGTGTGGAAGAATATTTTCACAAATGAAGACTATGAAAAAACAATACTAAAGAGGGAGGAAGAAAGCTACTAAAAAAAAACCACCGTATTGTTTATGATTATTGTTACTATATAATGCACTATAAAGAATATTAATTTCTGAAAATAGTTTGTTTTGTGCAAGTATATGCAAAACCTCCAAAAAAAAAAAAAAATTATTCCCTGGCTTCCTCTCAAATTTTATAAAAATCAGCTAACTAAACAGGAATCTTTGGATGCAGAAAGTACTAAGATGGGAAGAGGGGTGGGATGGGTGGAACTTATAAGAACCTTCTTTTGCTAAATTTCATGATCCATCCTCTTTCCATTTTGGCTTTTGAAGCCTTAGTGAGATCTGAAAATATTCTGAAAYGTTTTCCTTGTGAGAAAGCCTATATTCATGATACTTTGCTCCTACAAGCTGAAAAATTAATGGCTTTCTCTCAAAAGCCTCTTGTAGAGAGATTTCCAATGCCATTTAGTAAGCCCAAGAGATCTGAATAAACACCTTGTTTTYAAAGTAGCTAAGCAGCTTTTAAAGTTTACTGAATGTACACTGATGCCACCGGGACCAGGTAGCATTAAATAACCTTAGTGGATTTGCTGACCTGGGTCTTACTGTGAAATACAAGTGAGAAAAATGTTCACAAGGGTAAGGTTAAGCTTCAAAGGCAATTTTTCTTATTTTCCTTCTCCAGTCAGTGAGCAGAGACAGAAGGTCCTTCCAATCAGGAGCCCTGCTACAGAATTCCACARGTCCCTGAATGTTCAGGATAACAACTGCTCTGTTGTTGATTGTCTCCTCTGTTTTTCCCATCCCTTCAGCAATATGTAGGTGGAAGACAAGGCATGAGTTAAGAAATAAAATAGCTTACTTCAGAGCATTAATATCAAAATTAATGAAATGTGTACCACTGATAATAAATTCAAAATACAGATCTACCTCATGTGTTTTCCACATCATTGCAGTGAAGATTCCATTATATCTATGAGCTTTTCAGATRCTTCACAAAATGGCATAGCAAAATGAAGCTGTATGTGAAAACAAGACCTCAACTGAGCACRAATGAGTGAAGAATTCAAGGACAGAATGAGTGGGTGGATAGACGCAAAGGAATAGCATATGTCAGCASTACCAATTAACAAGTATCAAGTGTGTAGCTGGCAGTTTAATTACTTGCTGAAATAACTCTATTTTTGTGCCTCTTTTTCCMTGATTTCCACGAACCTTTAATTTTCTATGACACACTAATATGTCTCACAAAAATTTTCCTTTCAWCACACATGCCCTAGGATGATGATTTCCCCCACTTATGGGGAAGGGGAAGAGAGGAAAAAGTGGAACTTGAAAAAAATCCTAGAAATACAGATTTTTAGTATTATAAAAGCATGAGGGGTATTACAAATTCTGATACATTGAGACATTCACTGGTGTTCTGATACAGATTTGGCAGGGATATTTTTGTACGACCAAAGCCTATTACACAAAAATTTCAAAGCTAAATTGCTTAACTGGCATCTACGTTCTGCCTCTCCAGATTTCATTTGCCATTTGTRGTGAATTCCCATCTATTTCCTATTCTATTTGTTTCACAGAAGACCTGTTTTAAACATGGTTAATTTGTCTCCTGATAATGAGCACACAGTCATATGATACCAAGCTGTTCAAAATCTCTCTGCAGGAAGCAAGCACACTCAGCATGAATTTGATCTCAGACCTCTGCTCTTTCCCKTTTGTCTGATGTAGCAGATGCAGGAAAAGAATATAGGTTCAAGAAAACAAATTAAATTTCAACTACTTGGCATTATCTTTGACAACATTATTTGTCAGAACCCTGGAATATAAACCATGTTTACTTGATAATGATGATATTACTAGTTGCTGAAAGAGACCACAGAASACATTCTTACACAAGAGGGAGTGACTGTAGCGAAATCAGCAGAAACAGGAATCAGAAGAGCCTTATGCAACTATTCCTAAAAAAACTATACAGACCAAATCTTCTCATCAATTATTTCATCAATATTCATCAAATATGTTGAGTATTCTATGAGTAAATCTGAGTATTATTATAGGGATTTACTTATATCTCAATATAACAATCAAAATTCATTATGTCCTCAAATTAAATCTGCATATACACAGTTCCATTTTTAACTGTTATTCTAAAACAAACAAACAAAGGAAAATCAAGCTGATTTTATACATGATGAATGCAAATGGAAAGATTTCTATAGTAGCTTTGGTTTGGTTTCTATGCTGTTAAAGACAGACTTAAATTCAGAGTGGATGCGGAACAAAATCCTGTGTGGGTGGGCCCATGCAAGAAAATGTCATAGTCACATTAACTGTGTCACCAAGGAATAGTTATAACTACAAGTAGGATGYCATTACTGAATTTCATGGGAAAACATTTGGTAACTTCCAAGGGGAACAGAATTAAGCATRGGATGAATTATTTTAATCGATTTTACACTTTTCACCCATGCTGTCTAWGCTTGTAGATAACACACTCCTTCCTAAATTTCCTCATTTCCCACATTTTGTCTCCTTTTCATTCTCTTCCATTTTGTCCTTTAAGATACAGACTGTCTCTTGGGGGYTGAAATGTGAATGAATGAGACCACAGGAGCGTACAAATACTCTCATGTTCACGTGCTGGGAAAGCAGTGCAAACCATTTTCCATCTGTTGACTTCATCTTCCTAAGCAAGGAACCAACAGCACTGCTGTCCAAGGCAAGTGGAAGCCCTCTATTTTCTGTTTAATTCTAATTACTAAAACTTGWGATATCCTAGAGATGGCCAGGAAACAACAGAAACAACAGATCTTCCCTCCCCTTCCATTTTCAAGTTATAGAAATGCCAGTGTGTGTTAAAAAGAGAGATAGATCTCCATGAACCTGCCATGAAACCCAAAGTGCAGATCAATGAATGGCTATAGCAGTCAGTACCTTGCTGTTCCAATACCTCCAATACCAAGGAAAGAGATCCCCTCTCTGAGCAAAGACAAGGTAATGCTGTGATTAGTACTGCAAATGCACTTCAGAACGCACCTGTGTTACAAAGGCAAAGACAAATTCAAAATCCTGGATGCCATCAGGATTGAATGCAAAGGTGAGGTGTGCTGTCCCTCTAAGTGACCTCCATTTGGAGAAACAAAAAGTCATAGCTTTACATACATGTTTAGATTTAAACTGGAGTTGGCAGAAGTAGCAGGGACAAGTATTATAAGGCATATTTAAAAGACAATACCTCCTTTCCTGCTGGAGAAAAAAAAATGAAAAAAAATTTTGTACCACCATATGTTATCCATAGAAGGGAAATCTTACAGCTTTGGAAAACAAAGAAATATCAAAAGCAGTAGGGGGAAAATTGTGATGCCCTTAGAAACTAAAGAATAAAACTGTAATTAAATCATGAAGATTAAATAGCAAAAATGTAACATTTGGCTTATAAAGTTCTTTATTCTCCCCTCTTATAAAACACAATGAATATTATGCTTATCTGCTAAACTCTCAGGAAATCAGCCACAAWATTTCTACTGATTTTAGTGAGTTCAGAACTGCTCAATTCCTGTGCCATGCAGGTTTATGTGCACAGAGTCAGGGTAAATGTACTGAAAAATCACTGCACAATTTACACAGCTAAGAAGATGATGGAAAAAGCAATGACCTCACTGCTGAGAAGAYAGKRGGAGTAAAGAGCCGTATCTGACTCAAGATATTTGCTGCTAAGAGAAAAGGATTGGTAGACATGGTGAGGTGCTGTGCTGCAAACACCCAACCCAGTAACTTTTCATTGTTAAAAGTTGGGCAGCAAACCTGCAGGAATTTCTAATGAGCTAAGGAAAGCACCAGGAAGCTGATTTTAATTCTCTTTGCTCTGTGGATTAGGAAATGGTGCAGTTATCCATATGTATCTACTGCTCTGTTTGAGGAAATGACCAACACAGAAATTAATTTGTGCTTGCTTATCTACCAAGAATTCCACAAATAGTAGTGAATTGTAGGACTACYACAAGACCATCACAGAAAAGGAGATGACCACAAGCCAGTAAGAGATTTTCTGTATTTAGAATAGAAAAATCTCATTCTCTAGAAGTCCAGAGAAACCTGTGCTACAGCTGTAACTCATGTTGAAATAAGATGCATGGGAGGAAAATGTACTAAACATCAGGAACCCTCAAACAGCTCACAGCTGTCAGTAAACCTGGGGAATCAATGCACAATTCAGAAATCAGCACATGGAAACCAATTTAAAAATGGATATTCACTAATTCAGATATCAAAGCAGAGAAACACTCCAGTTCTTTGCTATGATTTATTAGATGTCTTTGGCTTCCCCAACTACAAATTAAGTCAGTGGATAATCTGAAAACATAAAAAACTAAAACTAACTTAAATATTGGTTTCCTAATACTTAAGCCTTGCAATTATCGAGACAGACAGAAAATTTTCAGCTGTGTGAAATGATAGGAATGTTATACCTCAAATACAAACAACACTCAGACTTTATCAATTCCCAGTTAATGCTTATGCTTTTTTTGTAATTCAGATCACTAAATACAGACAACTTTTTTTTTTTTTTTTTTTGTATTTTCTTATTGAAAAACACCACACTTGCTGAATGTTCTAAATACGCATATCACCACTTTTAACAATATCTCAACCTACTGTCACCACATTCTGATGCAGGCATTATGCCACATTCTGGCCAYGCACAATATAAAATTTATATTCCTACTTTGTCACATAGCACCTAGTAAAAACATCATAACACTCTGTTAATGATTTAACAAGTAAAATGACAAATATAGGTTCTGAATATGAACAGCTTGAGTCTGTCCCCATAGACATGTCTTTATATGACATTTTTTTACTAACCTATGATTTTATCCATAAATTTGAAATATATTTGGATTCTTTTTCTCATTCCTTTGCATGTTACTAAAAGAATCCAGTAATTTTTTTTATTATTATTCCTTTTTATCAATTGTCTATCATGCATACATGTTGAGCTAGCAGCGAAACAAGAGTCAAGATAGTACCTATAGACTTAGTGGCACAGTTAATAGGTGGAAAAATAGTATGGAAATTTACATTGAAGTAATGGATGACATCAACTATGGGCATTCTTTCTGGTGGTTTTTCTATTTGTAGCTGTTGACTGGTTAATTTAAGGCTTTACAGGCTGCTTGGGTGAACATTAAAATTCCAGAAATASACTGCAAACAGGRTCAAGCCKAAAGCTGAAAGACCTGCAGCTCATYTCCAAGAATCAAATCAAGCAAAGATACCCACAGGATCTGTATTAGCAGTCAACCACAGGTCAACCAGGTATTTGAAATACACCTACAGAAAAATGGAAGACAAATCTCCGTTATTCAGCAAATTTCCCGTGCTAAAAACACAACAAATATGTTTTATGCTGCATCAGCCTCCATATCTACTAAGAAAGAGTAAAAAGTAGGAAATAATTCTCTCTGCTTAGAGAAAGTATTTTTTTACTGATTTTGCTCCATCTCCCTTYCCACATAAATTAATGGTAAAACTCCTACTCACAATTAGAGAATGATAAAAAATTAAATATATGAAACTTTTCAATTTTTTTGTTGAAAATTACATTTAGATAAGTTAAACACAAAAACTGCTAGAAAAACAGTGAGCTTATGAGCCAGTTTCACAAACATGAAAAACTTAATGCARTACACTCAAGTCAATCACTCTGTGATTATACAGAGAGAGAAATAGCTGATCAAAGCAACTTCCAAAATACAGTGACCCATGAAGTATGTGACAGAGAAAACTATCAAGAAAAAAGCAGAGATCATATAATGGTCTTTGGACTTTCAGAAGACTTGGAAGACTACTATAATACGAATACAAAGCTACAACTTGTTGTATGCAAATAATTTGGTTTCTTTTCTKTGAAATGTATTATTCCAGGGATTCCCTTTATCATTTTGCAATACAGCTATAACACTTCATAGTTTCCAATAATTTACAGCCACGGTATTCCAGAAACCACCCATCATTGGAAACCTACAAGAAAATCAGACACTGAAATTTTTCAACATTTTCCCCACCYTATTTAATTTAATTTCTCTAAGCTACTGACTGAATCAACTGAAAACTTGAAAAGCATTATGTAAAGCTGTTTTTTTTTGTCCCATAACAACTTTTCTTAGCAATCTAAGCTGCAACTGTACAGAATAAAACAGACTTCATAGCACCCAAAAACATCACCCTTTTACAACTAATAGTGCTTTTCCTGAGCACAGTGCCACACGTGACATATATGGAATCTTCATTCAGATGGTTAACAAATGACGTAGAGGCAGCCATACAACTTAAATATCTTCACTCAGTTTAGGTCTGTTTCCTAAACTTATAGCAATACAGACTCTAAGACAACTGACTGGATGGGCTGCTCTGTTCTTCAAAACCATGCATCAAGGTAAACTTTTGTACAAAGGCAATTTTAGGCTTTTTATCTCATATTTTCCACCTTTCACTCAGAGGATGATTTTTCTTAGAATTGTTCCAGATGCAGTAKCTAATGAATATTCCTATTTTGGTTATAAGGGGACTCCAAGGCTGCAAAATTCAGAGAAAAATTGCCTTTATAYTGCAGGGGAAGAAAAGCCTACTATTTTCCAAGTGTAGGCAGAAAAACKAGATTGGTTGGAAGAGACTAAAAGAAATAAGAAAATTTAAGTGGGAATGCATGAAAGGACCTTTATATCTTCAAGTAYTGCCCATATTAGATGCCTCAAAAGGGTCACAGGACATGTGTGAGGAAAAAAGTTACAAAACAAAGGTGTTTCCACTGCCATTAGCAATGAGGAAACAAAAGCCTAGGCCTCATTGCCCGAGACCTAGTTTTGAAGGCATCCCAAGATGAATTCTTCTTTTCTCTACAATTTATTTTCTGCTTAGAAACAGCAGTTTACTCTGCTTCTGGTGCCTGTTTTTTATGAGCAGTGGTTGTCTTCTYTGCTTCTGCCTCARTAGGGAAGGGCAGAGAGCAYRTCTCGGGGTCGGATGAAAAGGAAGACTATTTTCCCTAAAATTGTGATGGATACAGAAACAGCCTCTCTCTCACAAAGCAGGGCATTTTCTTTATTATCCCATTTGTTGCAGCTGAACAGTAATGTCAGACTACAAACAGGACAGCATGCAATATAAAGGGTGAGTAGGAGACATCACAGRTTCAGTTMRGCCTGAGAGAAAAGCCAAAATAGTRTAAATGGACATGTATTTTCATGTAGATCAGTGGGCTTAGCTCCTTGCTGAGTTTTCACTGGATTACTGGTTGTACAGTTATGACTAATGAATCCATAATACAGTAGAGAGGTGATTAAACTTCGGTGTGACAAATGTTTATGTGTTTCTGTATGTTCTATAATAACTGCAAGTACTGGCTCCACTCATTAAAAGAAAAACCCTAATTTCTAAAAAATCAAAGTTGCAAAATCTAAATCATCACTCATAACACGAATAAATTGAAAAAGGTATTTCAAAATAAAGGTAATTATTGCAGGGATTTCTAAGCCACCCTCTCATGGCATTCATCTACCTGAAAAGTAATATAATTTGTGACACCAGCTACAYAAATGCAAGAGATAAGCTACTTTAGAGAATATAATACTCTCTATATAATATAGAGAACTATACTATAATATAATATAGAACTTTAATACTGGTTGCTGAATCTCAGAAAAATAAAATATTCTACTCTTTAAATATTTATCATTTGTTTAAATATTAAAGATCAAACTTTTCTTCTTGACTGCCAAATCAGTATTATACAGATAGGAAATTTGTTTACAGTCTCTTACAATAGGAGCACTACCTGTCAGTGTCAGATGAGATCGTTTTCAAGCCTCTGGCTGGTGACAGCTTTCTTGCTGTAACATGACAAGTGTAATTAAAACTGTTTTCACATRCATTTGCATTTTATTCCTGCTGAAAAGCACTTTATGAATCTTCACACTGACCTGCAAAAATACTGACTCCTCCTATAACATTGTCTTAGGATTTGCAGACTGAAGTGAACAGTTTTGAAAGACCTTCAGGATCAGGTTACTATTTTGTCAATGACCAAGGCAGAAAAAGCAAYGAACTTATCCAGAGTAAAACAAAAAAGAAAAAAGGTTCTTTTCCTCTGACAGTGGTCAGTACTTTTCAMAAATACTGGGAAACTCTGAAGAAGTCCTTCAAAATAAAATTTGGTAAATAGTGGCAAACCTGAAGATGTGGGGATAAAAAGGTAAAAGCATGACTATTAATTGAGGTAATGATAAAAGCAAACCCCATCTTAGCAGCAGATTGCAATAAATTACATATTTCTGAAGATAYGAGAAGTAACTCGAACCACACCTCTAGTGCTAAATGAGCAAATTATTATGAAATTTCATAACTGTATTTAAGCTCTACTGCCAAAGGCTACACAGGAGAGTAAGGAAAGGTACACGAAGAAAGGATCTCGAGAACTCAAAAGTGAACATTGCCTGAAAAACTCCTTCAAGTACAAGCAAAAGGATAAACATTACTGCTAAGAACTTACTCCATTCTGATACAATTTTGAAATGTGAACTTTTCACAGAGAACAGACTCCTGAAACAAACAAATGTACCCAACTGCAACAAGAAACGTGAAGGCCACATTCCTGAGGCTCAAAATTGTCATTAAATCCATAAATGTAATGCTTGGAGAGCCATGCACCTTCTGAAATTAATAAGCAATGTTTCAAACTACTCCAGCGTCCCCAGATTTAATCACCATTAAAATATCTATGATGGTTCCTCCACAAGGGACTTAATATTCTTTGATATTCTTACGTATAATTACTTCTTATAAGCAGTGCACAGCTATTATGTGATGTACYGCTAAACCTCCAGGTTTCAAATGGATAAATATTAGCCTAATGTGCTCAATCAATGCATAGAAATAACTTTAAGCACTTTTCCTGCAAGGGAAAATATTTACCATATATCATAGTTAGATTAGCTTGAGGTGCTAAGCAGCTGATAGAGGAGGATTGAAAGCCTGGAAATCACTTTAAAAGTCCTTGAATTTMTGTGAAGGACATCTTCAACAGAGAGGGAAAAAAGAAGCAGCAAGCTCTGTTACCTTGAGCTTCCGATAAAACAGAGTACTTAGGATCAGAACCATGTCAGAATAGTGGCTTCATGAGACACAAAATGATCCTTTCCATAGAGAAAAATCACTAGAGGATACAAAGAGCTTTTCATCTCTTCACTTTACTAAATTTTTTAATCTAAATGACCCCAGCAGCTCTGGAGTAAGAGCATACACTGTAGCTGAGATCATGCCTGGAAACCTACACAATTAATGTGTTAGAGTTAATTGTAAAATTAAAAAAAAAAAAATATTACTACTACTACTAACAATAAAGATTGAAAGAGTACCTTCAGTAMTTCTCAGTCTGAAGATGAGGGGCAAGTGGAATAATTTCAATATAAATTTTAAAAAAAGTACAACACTGTATTAAAATAAATAAACAGCTCAGTATATTACATGGGGATAAAGGAAAAAATTAAGAAAATGCAAATAGTGCTTTGCAGATTCTTTCTGTCCAGAGAAAAATTCAAGGGCAGTGTTATAATCCAGAKAGCATTAAATTTTGCTAAAGCTGCAGGTACATTTGAATACAAAGCTAGAAAACTACACACTTTCTTTTCCACTGCATAAAGATAAAGCTTCCTTTAGAAAACACATCACATATAAACAATAGTCTTAACATTTTTTTGTTACTTTTTTTTGTTTAATTATCAAATAAAGTCTTATTTYGTCAAATGTACCAAAAAGCGAGCTGATTGGTAATTGGATATGTTAAGTAGACKAAGGATATAATTTTCCAGATTACAGGCTGTTCACTGTCTGATTTGATTACTGTTCTTTTTGTCATTTATTGTCAAAGTCGAAGATTTTCTTATGCGTGGGAACAAAAATAATGCAATTCACAAATCTTATCTAAATACTCAGTGGTTCTGTTACAATCCTTTAGCCATTACTTTTTGRTCCAAACTTCTGTCACATAAGATTTAGCATTCTGAACACTGTTCATTTTCCTACTCTGTTTGGTTTTTACCTTGTTATCTAACCACATCAGTGACCATCTACAGGTAAAACTCTAAATATGAACAAATTTAAATTAAAATACCAATTGTTTTCCCTCATTTTGAATGAGTTCATAGCTAAACTGAGCAATTATACTTTGAAAATTACCCATATTTCAGTTTCTTGGAAAGAAATTATATTTTTGAAAGAAAGTTGTTTCGTGAAAGGATTATCCTTTATGTATGAAAAGTATGCTTTCTTATGAGCTTGATTTAATTCAAATTCAACATTATTCTTCTAATAAAAATAGTTTGTCCTGAATAACATTAATAAAACTGAGCACTTGCTTAAATTTAGGGTACAAAAGGGTAAAGCAAAAATTATCTCAACCATAGTTTAGAAAAGAAAGTTTTATCGACTTTTGAAAGGTAGCTACACAATGTGAASACAAAATTATGTTTCTTTTAACTCAGACTCTTGATTTATACATTATTTCTTATTTCACATACAGTGGAATTGCTGTCACTTCTAGTAAATGAGAACATTTATTCCCTTTCTTTAGCTCTTTTCTGGTCCTTTCTTAATGAATTTGATGACAGAGTAAAACCAGCAAGTAGAGAAATTATATGTTTCTGTCATCATGGCAAAGGTACAGGACAAACAATAACTGCAAGAAAAGCTCCTCACATTATAATGGCTCAGTCTCAGAAATAAGTGGAAGGAACAGGAAAAAAMCAGAGTTTTGGGGCCTTAGGTGAAAACAAAATCAACGAATGCCAATTTTTCAGCACAGGTTTTGCCAGATTTAAATGTGACTGAGTGTTCCCTTCATTTTCCAGAATRAAAAAGAAGGGTCATTTTAAGCCATAATTTCAAATATAGATAAGAAAATTTCACATCACTGGATCATGAAAGCTGGAATCACTATTTCCTGAAGGCATTCATCTTTCATTAGCCAAGAAAATCTCTCTACCTCTGATGTCTGCCAGCTCAGTGAAGACACCAGCCAGTGACTGCAAATAGACTAATTTCTTTTAATGCACAAGACAGTTCTTCAGAGCTGAAACACATTGGCTGACTAATGTAGGAAATTATACGGATTCATGGTCATTACTTTTCTTTCTTGTTAATGGATGCAAATCTTAATCCTCCAGGTTTTCTGACTCTGTTTTCTAATGCAAGATTTACATGATAAATATCTAATTTCACCAACGTGCAGCACTGTTGCAAGGTTTTGAAAAGCATATGTACATACACTGAGCTAAATTATGTATATCTGTAAAAAAAAAAAGCAACAAAAATTACTGTAGAACTTCTACATTTTAATTTAAGAACAGATCCAGCATATATCTGCAAAAGCAGAGCAGGACAGAAAACAGCTTCTGGTGAAAAAAATCAGTTTTCTTTCATTTTCTGTGCTAGGTATATGACAGTTATTTCACCTCCTCCTGCCCCATCTGTATTACTAGTTAGTTACTTCTTCAAAAAGATGAGAATCAKGTTATTTCATAGCTGTAATACTTGCAATAATGCATCTCTTGGAAGAAGAGGTTTTGCACAGAAGACAACATAGAATTTTCCTGGCAAATACAGTTTAAATTCAATTGATATGAACAAGAGCCTAGAGTGTCAAAAATGCCTACCACTCATCAGCTCTTACCATTCTCAGTGGGGACTGCTGGGTGCTGAGTGCTTTTGAAAATAATTTTCTCTGTACTAGATGCCATACTTGGAGCTGCAGCATTATGAAGCTTTTTTTAAAGCCTGACCCAATGTCATTTATTGTTGTATTATAAGGCAGGGTGATAAGATCCTTTGTCTAGCACTATGTACTATACACATCTACAGTACTATAAAGAATTAGAAGAACAATTAGCAAAGATAAAATGTGCATTCATGAATGTGGTTAACATAACCAATTAACATTATGCAAGTAAATGAGCTATTTGTTTGTTATTGCATTTCAAAAGAAATAATATTTGCATGCTAAATTTACCTCACACAAAAGGATCTAATCTGCTGATTCCCAAATACATTGTGAAAAAAGATGTGCATGTGAAATCAGTGGCTAATTGCACACGTAAACCCTACACTGGCTTAATTGTAACAGTTCCTTCCTCCCATAAAAGTGCACAAATTCAGTTTATGCATTCAAATAATCTAATTTCGCCAGGTGTCTATTGAACTGAATTTGCTATTGCAGGATGCAGTTAAGGACATTAAAAAAAACTTGCAAAGTGCAATTCTGTAATACAAAAGTGACTCCATATGAAATTTATATTGCTCCACAGCCAACTTATTCAGATTCTATCTTTATTAGATTTTAGTTCTTAACTCATTACTGAAGCACGGTTCAAGGATGAGTGAAATACTTTATGCTCATTATTTGTACTTAGAATCATTTAATAAAACCCTGCTACAAGTTTATAGTTGTGTTAGTCATGGATAAAACAAAGAGTTTTATGAAGAATAACATCATCCAGTAGTAAAAATATTTACCTAGGTGTCCTAGAAATAAAGTCTGAAAGATCAGCATAATGTACTGGCAAAGTGGGGAGTAATACTGAATATAAACATCTCTTTCCCAGTCTCATTATTACAATAGTATCTCTGTGGGTACTTCCTGATTATTCTTCAAATAACACAGAATAAAGAAGAATTCTGTAAAACTATGAATTTAATTTTTCTTGCAATAAGATGTGTAACTGTCATGACCATGAATCTTTATAGGAAGAAACACAAGGATCAGAAAAGTCTATTAGAGGAAGTCTATTAGAGGAAGTCTATTAGAGGAAGTCGCCAGAAGAAAGTGGCATGAGGACATTTGTAACAGCAGCAACAATAAGCGAAAAGGCATCCAAGCAAAATTTATTTTCATACTGTAGGCTAACTATTGAATTTTCAGGGTTGATAAAGAAAAAGTTTGGCTTAGTTGCAGGCACAGTATATTTAGTAGTACTCAAAACCACAAAAAAGACTGCACTGCAGGGCCATTGTTTCATTCATTATTCAGAGTACAAGCGTAACATATAAGGTGCTACACAAACTCCAYACTTTTGGTAGCTGCTTATGGATCACATGGGCTACAAAATCCTTAGAGGCTCCATATGAATGAACCATAGAACAACCTTTGGAATGAGGAAACCATATCAGTAATTCTGCACCTGGCACGACACATGACCTGCGTATCGAGGGAACTGGCAGCTTTGTGATTCACAAGCATGACCTCATTATGCAGTGATGAACTAATAATTGTGTTAGCTGCCACTGCCAGCTCCTTGCACAGATTAAGAGCCAGCAGTATCATAGAATGCACACATTAAAATCCTTGCCCTGCTGAATGCAGAAGTGCAAAGAGCAATTTGTTTTTCTGAGGCCKATGTTTAGGACAGATCCTATGAAAAATGCTTTGAAATACCCCATTACATCTGTATCTGCAAAGAACCCCAAAAACTGAAGAAACATTAGCCCTGTTTTTGACCTTTCTCCTACATCCCTGAAATCAATGTTCCTCTTTATCACTTAGCCAAAATAAAAATGATCTGAAGCCCATTCAGACACCTTTCTCAATTTCACTAGTCCTCTGGGCAACAATGAACCTCCAGGATTCAGCAATAATCTTTCAAACCTATCTAATCAGGATTAAGCTTCTTCTCCTTTTCTAGTCTACTCAAGCAAATTCACTTCTGCACTGCAAGCTTGAGATTGTAGAGGATAACTCAGAAATCTGTAATTCTCTGCAAACCCAGTAAAATTTACCATGTTGAAGTACTGAGGTAGTGTTTTCTCAATGGAAAGAGAACTTAATTTGATTTTCATTTTTATATTGGATACCAGTTTCAATGAGAGGTGTCCTACGGCTYGGAAACCGTTACTGAAYTTTGGCCAATTCATGACTTCAAAGAAGCCGCAGCTACAGCTGCAAACTAAGTGTCAGATTCTGTTTGAATGTGCRTCCATTCTACTGCTTTTTGAGCACAAGTAAAACTAGCAACAGTATTTGAGAATTAGTAATTCTGAATGCATGCCAACTAATATTAAAATTAAGCCCAGATCTATTCTTTTGTGCACATGTATTTTAACACATTCATTAGTGATGCTAGTTTCAGTGGAGCTGAATTACTTTTGGAAGGTATCACATGTGGACTCAACTTCGAATAAACTGCTAAGAAACAGTTCTGCAAAGGCTTATTRTAGGGGTTTTGTCATACATCATATATAACTTTATTAACCAAATTCCATAATATTCCCTCTTTACTGGCCTGGAGCCTTGATGAGCAATGGCATCTGGGAAACAGTCACTGAGTTTTCACATGCTCTGATAATTTAAGCAGCTAGCTGCAAGCTTCATTTTAATTTCTTTCCCATATCTATCTTTCTTCATTACCCAGCTAGATATTTCAGAATTAAATATGCATTGGAATAAGGTCTAGAATCACTAAGTCTACCCTCCTGGTCAGACTTAAATTGCTTTTCTAGAGCAAAGAGCTTTCTTCCTCTCAGGAGAAAGGGGAATGTCTCCTCTGAATGAGTTTATGAGGTGCCTTAATGTGACAGATAACACAATTYCAACAGTAAGATATGGTGTCCACACAAATTACACACATAGATAGCCTTGAGAATCCCATTAGGACAAGGAAAGAAGGAAGCAAACCAGGATCTGCCTGAAACAAAGAATTCAGAATTAACAGACTACATACTGCATGTCATAATTAGTAGCAATTCCACTGATAATGTTTCACATGATATTTAGCCTATTAAAGCACRATCTGGATTTCCTGTGGGAAGTGGAAAAGATACAGAACTAATAAGAATGGGCAGGGAGAGCGGTTCTACTCTGTACAAAACSCTCCCCATAGAGTCCAGGTCTGGTTTCTTTGATAAAGACTAACTTGAGTAGGAATTGTGGCTTCAGTAACAATTGCTTTTGTGAAAAGTAAGCCATAGAGATAGTAAGGACCTTACAGCAGGCTATAAATAACACTGGAAAGCAGGGATTTTGTGCTAGACACTCCACAGACATTTAACTTGCTTTAACAGTTTACCTGACATTTACATAGAAATTGTAGACAGAACGCAGCCTATGTGCCAAGGACTTCTGTTACAGAAAATGACCTTTTGTGATATGGGGCACTATTTGGTCTATATTTTTTTGTACACTTGCACCCCTCTGGAACCAAGAAAGTCCAAACATATATGTGTATACACACGCATATATAAATGTATGTGAATGAATRATTCAGTATGCATGGTTCTTTTCTTCTCTAATCATTCACACAAGTAACAATCACTTTAAACCACATTTCACCAGTCCATTATCTACAAAAACCTCAATTTGACATAACCTTCAAATTGACTAGGCATTTAATTCAAATTGCATATRCGCCTTAATTAAATATCAGCCAGGGACAGTGATTAAGTGAATATCTGTCATTTTCAAAATCAAATATAGTTTTCCACTGTAGAGACTACATGCTTGTAAACTTTTCTCTACCACCCTCTTTTTTTACTGTTCAGAAAATCTTGTTATCAACAATGCTAACAATAACAACATAAACAGCAATAAAGTGCTCTAAAACAGCTTGGTTAGAAACGTAGTTCCATATTTAGCACCATGATTACAATTTCTTGCCTGAAATAAGAATSTAAGCAGCTAAATGTACTAGAACCTGGTCAACAGGAACGCATAGGTGGTTTCTTTGAGACTTACAGAGAGGACTAGAGGGAAATAAGAAGCGTATATAAAAAACATATAATGAGATATTGTTCTGTAAAGTGTAAGCTTATACAGGCTGAAAAAGCCTTGTCTGCATTTATCATATCAATGTTTTTGTCTTTAGCATATAAGTATCTTTCCAGGAACTCTTTGGTGCAAAGCAGAACAGTAAGCCTTTTCCAACCAGGACTTAATAAGTACATTCCTCACAAATGAAAATGGAGAAATTAATAGACTGGCTCAGAAGGGGAGAAAACCCACAGGCTTTATTTGAAAGATATTTAGTTGAGAAGAAATATCATTGTGTGCTAATAATAATTATAAAAAAGAGAAATTCTGAGGAAAAATATGAGAAAATAGGAACTTCTATGACAATACAAGCATGACTGAAGCTTTGAAATGATATCAGAATTTAACGCTGGGAAATTTCTCAGCATGTGCTAAAATATTATTAATCAAAGTTGAGCACATCTAAAGCCCACTTTAAAATAAATAACCTGAGAATTTAGAAATTAATCTCTGGATAGACTAAATTTCTATTTATTTTAAACTATGGAAGTTCAGAAAAAAATTGATAAACTGTCAGGTGAGAAATATAAAGTGCAAAATGATTAACAGGCAGTGGCTTTGCTTTTGTGCAAGCAGTACTTTGGGGGTCATAAAGACCGAGGAAGTGCTTCAGGAGTGCTATTTTAGTCTGCATGATTACCACTTGTGCCAAAGGTAGCGAGCACTGAGTGGGATCAATAAAGAGTCCTTGGCAGGTAAATACTCTTTCCACAGATTGTGCAGTTTACCTTGTGAATGGATAAAAGCACAGTTAAGGATTGCCAGCATCTTCCAAGAGTATTCCATGGAAAGCCAGTGGATTGTGTGAGCAGTACTGCATAAAGCTAGGCACAGAACTCATCAGGCAAGAAAGAAGTGTGACTTATAAGTGTTGCTAAAATAAGACAGACTGATCATACAATTTTCCATTTACACAGAAGATTTACTCCCATGAGCTAAATTACTACACCACTCAATAGTACGAAGGGATAAAAGCTTGACCAATTCAGAAATGCATCAGTTACACTGAATTCTTGAAATGGTCCATATGTTTTACCTCTATATCTTGTGGGATTTTTTTTTTTATTTCAATGGTGAAGAAAAGGAAAGGAGAACAAGAGTTTCACTTATTGGTCTTGTATGTGATTTTCTGACACTCAATGCATGAAATAGCATGTCTTTATTCAACTTAAGTCTTAAATATGTATACAATGCCCGTAAAAATAATTCCTCTGCAATCAAGTGCATCAAGTGACAAGGCATAAATGCCTGACTCCTTTAAGTAATATGACATCCTACAAAAAAAATGAATTGTGGTCCTTCAGAGTCAGGGTGTTATATGAAACTGGCCTGAGAATAAGGAGAGGTGTACTTTATCAGGCAAGATATTTCACCTCTCCATGGTTACATGGAAAGTGAGAATAGAAAACACTATTTACTTCAAGAAGAAAAAAAAAAAAAAAGAAAAAGCATTTTGGAAAATTGTACATAAACTTTCGAAATGACAGGGCTATAAATACAATTCTTGTAGAAAGCCTATGAAGTAATCAGAAATTGTTATGTTTAACAGACTGACATATTTGAAAGAGAAAAAACCTCTTTGTACACATGGCTTGCTACACCTTCCAAAAATTTTTACTCAGCTAAGTTTGCTTCAAGTCAAATGCAATTTTGTCCTCTAGGAAAACATTCAGCTCTTATTTTAAAGGTGCCTGTGATGAAGAATCCATCACAACCCTTGATAACCCGAGATGATGCTTAACTACTGTCACAGTCAAAAATACTGTATTTCCTCGTCTTCAGCACCACTGCCTGATACRGCAAAACCCCACTACTATCAAAATTGTCTCCCAAATATGTGGCTTTACTCATTAAGTCATGTATTAAGATTTTCACAATTAAACTTAAAAGATTTGGCCACTTATTTTTTGGACCCCATGAAACTATTTTTTTTTTTTTTAATGTATTGATATCTGTTATCTCTTTTGACAACATTTATGGGACTCTTTACAGAACTACCCACAGTATGCAACTTCTTCAAGCACTGAATTCAGAACTACAAAAACTCTGCAGAAGCACTGCAGAAACTCTTACCACATTGCTAAAAATGGTAGCCATGGTCCTTTTTTTCTTTATGTGATATTCACCTGATTATATAGGATCACTTTAGCTCTATATACCATAGAATTGCACTGACAKCAGTGTCAGACTGATTATTTAATATCACCCAATCTTTTCCAGACTAAGTGCTTTTGAGGAATGAATTCCTTTTTTCTATAAATATAATTCACGTTCCTTTTTCCAGATGTGTTTCTCTAATGAAATGCCTACTTTTTCTTCTCATAATTTGTAATCTTAGTAAGGCTGTTCTGCATCTCTGATGTTTTCTCTATTTACAGTTCACCTATAATTTTTTTGTAATTGCTTGTTTCATAAACTTTAAGTACAACCAAGAATATATTTCTCCTAAACATCATGTTTCTTTTACAATCTTGCAGTTTAATTCCTCATTTGACATATGAGATCTTTCATGTAATTAAAAAACTGAGCTGTGTACTGTGCGCTGTTCTAGTACATTAAGATCTGTTGCCTWACTAAAGGCTTTTGTAAGCCTGTTTTTTCAACGTTATTAATTTTTTAGTGAAACCTGTAACCTCATGAAAATGATWAACACAATATTTAAAACAGATTTTTTGCAAATAATTTTTAGTTGTTTTTACATTATCCTTTTCTAGGTCTCCATTACTTGAGTCTGAAAGGAAAATGACAGACCTTCAGTTACCTGACTTTTCTGGTTTCTCCATTCTGAAACATTTTTGCAYGTTAGGTAGCTTCCTTCTCCCTTTAAAGTTGCTCCTTTTCTGTACCTTCCTTTTTACAAATATTAAGAGTCTGCAAAGCTTCTCAGCTAGTTTCTTTCAAGTACTGCTGTGGCATGAGAGGTTCCAGCGATACCGCCTGACWCCACTCCAAAAGAAAAAWAWCAAAAAAGAAGAAAAACGCTTTTGTTGTTTTGATAAGTGGAAGATATTAGAAAACTTAAGAGCAAACTACACATTAGAAAATGAACCAGAACTGGAGGAGGAATGTGTTATAACACTTGCCTAGCGGAATCTAGTTAATCTTACGGGGAATCACCAGAAAACCAGATTCAAAATGCTTGCACAAGGAGTCTTGACAGAAGACCTGGATGTGCCAGGAAATCTGTTTATTACAGCCTTGTCGCACCACGTCAGTCAGGCATAGCAGCCTGTGGTACGGAGAAACACCACCWCCTCCCCCAGAGCCTCCTTGAGCGTGGAAAATGTAGTGGTTTGAGGAAAAAGGAAAGTCTATTTTTGAGGCGGTCTCCTCAAAATGTGCTTCCTGCTCAGATGGAGGTCTCCCCCAGAGCGGGAGGCCCCCGGGGAGGTGCTGCAGCAGCAGAAGCAGCAGTGAGACACTGGGAGCCATCCCAGCATGGGACAGGGGTTGGCTGCTCTTGGCCAGGCACTGCTCCTGTGGGGCCACCTCCCCGTTCCACTGTGCCTTGGGGYGTGTGGCAGCAGCAGCCTCTGATACCCACAAATCTGAGATACCACTGTTAAACCATTCCGCACCACTGGAATTACATTGCAYGTTGGATGTTATACATGATCAGGCCTTTTGATTTTTAAAATAGCACATTGTAGGGCTGAATCAGATTTAGCACTGTTCAAACTCATTTGGGATAAACAGTAACACTGTTTTCACCCTGTCCAAACAAAACTTACRGTTCTGTTCCTCTCTTAAAAATCTTTCTACTTGCATTTTCTGAACTTCAATGCAATAGCACTTCTGAAGCTGGAAGCTGAACCTAGGCCTCTCTTTTTGTTTTGAGTATCTTTACTTGGGGTTTCCTCCTTGGAAATTATCTACATAAATCAGTAACATCTGCTTTATATTAGCAAATCTRTTATGACTGTGGCAGCTAACAGATTTCCATCCCTAAGCGTTGAGACCTCTTACTGGTGCATATCTGTTTTGCTAACACATTCAGAAGTGCAACTATTATTTATATCTTGACAAAAACTACAAAAGAAGGGATATATTTTGGCATGCTGTCCATTTCTCAAAATGGTGGTTAACTTGGAAACAAATAAGAAACTCTTCTCAGTAGATTAACAATCGAGGATGCATTATTAATATAGCTTAAGATGAAAAAACAGCATAGAAATTACACCTTTTGGCTAATTTTTCCTCTATTTTTCWCTATACTATTCAAAAGCATGAATGAGAAAAAGTTTCTGAGACAAGAATCACAGGTAACTTAAATCAACAGAAAACATAAGCTTAGGTAGTAAAAAAAAATAACAATTCCCTGAAAAAACAGATGTAGAAAATTCCTAGATCAATGGAAGAAATATTGGCAACAATTATTTTCTAGATGAAAAGCCTGAGACTGATTTCTTAAAGAATTAAATATTTATAACTTTGCATTTGCACTAGGTTAGACTGCTACTTCAAAATTAAATTGGCTTATAAGTTTTTATAAGAATCGCTGGTCTGACAGACACTTAAAGGTACATTTTCAGCACAGTGCCTAGGAATTAACATTAATGGGATTTATGCACTAAAGTCCTTGAGCAACATTTTAAATATTAATCTGCTGAGTTACTAATTCAGTGTGGTTGCATAAGTGTAAATGGAAGGAGAATTTTGATCTAATAGTTTTATACTATGAGCTAAATACATATAACAGTTTCATTCTTCCCAATATAAAACAACACAGTTGCATTAAAGCATTGATTTGAAAAAGATCAATTTTCATTTGAAGATTTACATTGGACAGCAAATTTCTTTGTATAGCAAATTTAAATGGTCAAATTCACCAAAACAATACATTTACCAAYACAAAAAAAATGGAAGCATAGTAGTTCTTAAGAGTTGCTATGTAAAAATTAACTAGACACACAAATTTCAGGTCTTGGACCAAATTTTTTCCTATCTTCTGAACAGTTTGATCCAAATACTTTGTCCTTATCCAATCTTACTGCCATTAACTTGATCAAATTCAGGATATAAAAATGATTGAATATTGTAGTAATTTGCTACCAGCCTACTAATATTTGAATTACATCTCATATCTTTTTTTCTTTTGATACAGTATTGAGATCTTGGTTTATTTAAAGGTGGAACCTTATTTATCAAAAAAGAAAAATGTTTTTAAAATAACCTCCAGTAAACCCCAAACATACAGGAACACCTGCTGTGCCTCTTCTRAAACAGAATTTATAATTCTCAGGACTGCTTTCCATACATTTTGATCTCTCTAAGCCATTTGTTTTGACTTTTAGAAAAACAACCAGAAACTAGAGAAAAATAAATAAATAAMATAAATAAAAACTAAAGGTAAACCACATCAGAGAAATGCATTTCTTAAGTCACCAAGTATGGATATTTACATCTTTGGGCACCTACTTCTTACAATCCTCATCTGAAATTTATCACGCTCTATCATAAGAGTGTTAAGGCTGTTAATGCCCACAAACCTTGCTCTAGAACAGCAGCTTTCAATGGTTAGAAGAGTTATATTTTGAATCCTAAACTTAACTTTGGACAGTTTATACCCATCTGGTTTTATGTCAACACAGTTCTTCAGCTCTTCTCATGCTCTAATATTTATCACCTCTGCAACAGCTTTAGGCAGCAGCTATATTCCCCCTCAGATCTTCATTTTTCTAGGTTAAAGGGACCAAATTCTTTTGGCTTCACTCCCACTCTCCTTCCAACCTCACAATATGTTGGTTATGTCAGATTTCTTGAACTAGCAATGAGAACAACCTGTGGTATGATGTGAGCACCTGCCTGCACAGATTTTCACGAAGTAAAATATTACCCACAAATTTACGCAACCTCTTGCATTTATTTTTAATTTGATTAGCATTTGACACYGTAATATCTGTTACTGTATAAAGCTTCATTTGTATCACAAAGTTAGTACATCTAGGAGTGTTATCATCAGCTGATCAGTGAGAGCAGTGTTGTGATAATTGGCAACTCATCCAGTCTTTGCAAAATGGTGCTGTACATACTCAAAAAGATTAAGAAAAATGTCTTCACTGCTCATGGCTAAGAGCACATACAGGGCACGATCATAGCTCACGGGACATTCTGCAATTCACAAAACAAAACGTGAACCTGAAATATTTCAGAGTTTACCATGTTTCTTCCCTTACTGCTAACTTCCACTGAGTTATTAAGCCAGAAAGTAAAAAAGTCTGATGGAATGGCCACCAGGAACAGCTTTATTGTCAACTACTCAGCTAAAGGCGCTCAGAGTTCAGTAAGTCAGCAGAATCATCAGGCACACCGTGGTGATTGGTTTTGAACAGCTTGCAGCTGAGACAATTCCTGGTAGATAATAGCACAGTGAGACAAAGGCAGCACCTCTGGTCCTTTTCTAAAGTGGYAAATGAGAGAAAGCAATCCACTAGGAATTCATGACATTTTTYTCTGCAGTTTGGAACCCAGGTATACGCTTTCCTAAATTTGTAATCTCACTCAGGCATAGGGACACACAGGTGCTCTACAGAATTGCTATTTTCAAATGTTGTTTGTAACAAATACATTAAAATGATGTTTCTGAATGTCATGCTTTGAACAATAATAGTTTCATTGACATTACAAATTCACTGCTCATAATAATGTTCCTGAAACCTTAGCTGTAAAGGCAAGAAAGACCTCTGACATGCCATGGATATTCCTTTCTGAAGAGTTTTTTATCCTCTAGTCTTGTAATTATCCTTTGAATTTCATATATGCAAGCCCATGGMTTCTCTCCTGACTACTCTCCTTCCTATGGCATTAATTTGCAGTTCTGAAATTTTTATATTTGTACTGTGTTGTCATGAATTCACTCTCTTTTTATTTTTAAGTACAGCCCATGTTCTGTATAGGACTTATGTCCTCATTGTCTGGAACACAGAAGTTCCTTACATCATACCACATGCACATAAATAATTATCCATGTAGCAGTTTCTCACTTGTACTTGCTTCARGAGACTGAGAAATAGAGGACAATGATTGCGATGTTACACATATTAAATAGTTCTGTTATCCCTTAAACACTTCCTAGAATCAAATCTAATGAACTGTGAATTAGAAAATGAAGCATAATTAATTGCATAATTTAACTTGAACCTTTACTTGTGTAGCAAAAAAAAAAAAAAAATCAGCAGATCAAAACCACTTGAACACATATGTTTTCACACTGCTACTTGRCATATCAGAGAAACATTTACTAGTAACTTGTGTAGTAAAATTGTTGTTTACTCAATATCAGAACTACATTTTATCTATTGCTACCAATGCCCAGAAGAGATTTTAAACTTTAATGTCAGAGACGAAGAACGCATTTCCCTTGGAAAAGTGCTTGTTTGGGCTGCTGCTGTTGAAGCTCTGTAATTTCTACTTACAGTAAATTGTAAGWCAAGATATTTTTAATAAGTCTGGCTGTGATTATCTCTCTTTGATGAGATATATGTACTCATAATTTCTTTTCTGTATATATATTTCATACTCAATACATGGAAACAACAAAGGCCAAGCCATAATATATATTAAAATGTAACACATGAAATAGGTTTTAAAGAAAGTCTCATACAGGCCTCATAGAAATGGTACTRTGACATCCTTGTATTCTACCTGGTAGCAGCCTTGGAAATGCATAAGTTCTCTGTGGTAATTATTTCCAATGGGAAATGAATAATTCAGGGAGCATAAAATGGTGATTCCAGATTTGAGAATTACAAAAATACTCCTCGGGAGATCTACTCAGCCRTCAGCTTCCCATGTGACTTTGGGCTAGCCTAAGTCTTGATACTTCAATTTCCCATCAGTAAAGTTGGAATATTCACATTTYCYCTTTTTACAARYRCAATTKAGGAGCAGTAATGGRAGCTGTACAGGAACACAAAAYAGTAAATACATCYGGAAAAAGATACTATTTCCTATTAYCAATTAATAAGTAGAAGGAACTCTAAACCTCTGATTTATTTATCTTTCTCTGTTGTGTTGTGTCTACYAAGTAAGAACTTAGAGCTTCCTTGTACTTGCTGTGCAAGTATTTGGCTAAGATAAAGGGACACAGATCTCTCTTTCAATGAAGTTTTAGGCAAAAAAAAAGTTGGTTTTCCCCCTACTGTTACTTCAAATGCATGAAATATGCTAAGCTGTGAAAGAAAGCAGTAATTTGTTATCAGCCACAAGGCAGATATGTATTGCACCAAATCAGACATTTTTGGCAGAATTGGTTCTGATAGCTATGAGGAGAGACAAAATTAGGAAAAAAACCTTAAAAATTACATGCTGCAAAAATCATTATGGCAATGTAACTGAAGTCTAGTTTTTCACTTAGCTTACCTGAACAACTGAGCTTATGTAGCATAATGATAACATTTGTAATGTATCCAGATATTGATAGCCTCACGAGCGTATAAATGGAGAACTTAAGAAGGACAATGTGCTTCCAGTTGCTTTTTCAACGTGGCCTTGTTTACTAAGACAATGACACAAGGACCAAACAAATAAAAAATACAGAATTGCTGTACTGATCTATCATGCAATCTAATTCTTCCCTTTTGACAAGACAGATATTTCGAGTCTCTAATTTTAACCCTATTCTTCTTCTTCTTCAGAAAATACAATGGTATTCACTGATTTATTTTAGATAAAGCCATAGTAATGTATTTATAGCATACATGAAGTACATTTGTACTCATGTCATACCCTACAGATGAGACTGCTTTCATAAAAGGCAATTAATGCAGAAGGAATCACTTGAATTTTTCTCCACATAAAAGAAACACCTTTCACATTGGCAAACATTTTCATTTCATAAGATTTTGCCTCTTTTTGCCCTTATCCAGCAAATGGAGTCATAAGAAAYATTGTTCAAATATGCATTTCTGCATACATTTTGGTAGAGAGAGAATGGAATATGTGTCCCTGGAGGAAAATCACAAGGATCCAAACTTTACAGGACAAAAAAGAAAGCCTGTATCCTTATGGTAGGCATGGATCCACCTTGCTGAATGTCTACAGATCACTGTGGAGTACATGGAGGTGCTCAAACTTATCACAGTAAATCCCTGTCCTACTCACCCTGTCCCAGGAACAATGAATATAAGCCAATCTATGTGAAGACCAATAGTAACAATTTTATATTGAAGCACAGCTCTGCCAAGTCTCTCCTGATAGTGTGAGGAATACAAATACAGAAGTATATAGAATACAGATGCACAATATGCAGACAACCTGCACTAATRCCTCATAAAGTGAAGCAGAACAACTATGAGCATGAAAGAATAGTGAAGAGAGCCAAAAAACCTCTTTTACATGGAATCAACAGCTGACAGAAAWAATATTGTAGCCAAGTGAGCAATAATGGAGAGTTACAGAGGACCTCAACGTGTAATGTCTTCTGCTCAAGAACAGGACAGTTTTCACTTCTGTCTAAAAAGAATTATTTGAATTATCCAAGCATTCCTTTCTGAATTTAAGTAGCATCACATAGATGGCTCTGTGGGAACCCCCCTCAAAATATACCTTACAACAGCACAAATTGATGCCAATTAACATTTTAACTACTTATTCCAGAATAACTTGAACAGAATAATAATAGATGCAAAACCAGAATGACAGCTGTGTAGTGCTGGCTGAGAATTACAGCAAGAATGTAAGAATTGCTTCAATTATGTGCTGGTTTTGGCTGGGATAGAGTTAATTTTCYTCACAGTAGCTGGTAARGGGCTGTGATTTGGWTTTTGCTGRAAGCAGTGCTGATTACCCAGGGATGTTTCTGTTATTGCTGAGAAATGCTTACARAGCATCAAGGGTTTTTCTGCATTGCACCCCACCAGTGCGTGGGCTGGGGGTGCACAGGTAGRTGTGAGGGGATATGGGCAGGATGGCTGATCCCTGCTGATCAAAGGGATATTCCAGACTCTCTGAGGCCATGCTCAGCATATGCAGCTGGGGGAAGCTTGGTGGAGGGGACTGATGCCTGGGGACTGGYTGGGCATCAGTCAGTTGGTGGTGAGCAATCATTTTCATTTGCAACACTTRTMTTTCTTGGRTTTTATTTTTCTCTCTGCATTATCCTTCCATTAAAATTTACTATTATCATTACTGTTATGTTATTTTACTTAAATTATTAGACTGTTCTTATCTGAACCCATGAGTTTGCTCATTTTTACCCTGCTAATTCTCTCTTCCATCCCACTGCTGGGAGACAGTGAATGAGCAGCTGTGTGGTACTTATTTGCCGTCTGGGGTTAAAGCACAACAAATAGCTTTTAATTTCTGGATCCAATAGAATGTGTGCTCATATGATATCAATCTCACCCAAGGACTTCAAAGATGTGCCAGCTGAACGCACCTGGCAACACTCCTTCAGCTTTTCTCTTATTCCAGATATTAAATTTACAGAATTTGGCTTCCCACAGAGCTCAGTCTCCAAATGCCAAGACTGAAGCATTTACTTCTTAAAAATAGCAACCTCTGTCTCCCAGAGCAATTTCTACTTTTTCATGAAGCCACCTAATAACTGAGTCTAGGCAGAAACTASTATTGCTCCCATAAGCAGTTCTACATCTGCTCACTTTAATGTCAAAGTGCATCAATCACAGACACAAACAAAATTTAGACACTTTATGGGCTTTAATTTAAGCTTACATGATTTCTCATGAATGATGTCTGGCTTTGTGYTGTACCTAGATCCTATACGTGATTTCAACAGCAGGAACCACAGMTGTTTTAACAAGATTTGTAATTAGATGAATTAATGAAATACTACTCTTCCTTTTCTCAAAATAACTGCCACAAAGCATTACTTTGTTGTTTTGATACTACTAGTCCAGATATTTGATGGATAGYAGAAGTGCAGCCAAGGTGTCAAGTGCTTAGCAGTATAGACATCAGGTGCCAGGACAACAGCGTGCCAAAGATACTGGCAAGCTCAGTTTTGAAATAATGGCTTGATTTGGGGATAGCAGCAAGCCAAAATGCATTGGTAATACATTCTTTCAAACAAATACTTCATCCAATACTGAAATTGCAAGCATTAAACATCAAGTATTAGTCTGTTCTGCAAATGAGGGAATGCTGTTAACTTTGTGAACTTTCTGAAAAATGACTGAAAGGTCCTGGATACAGCAAGCAAATCACAAGGAAAGAAATTGGTCAACAGCAGGTTCAGCTAAACTCAGAGCTACATTTAATGGTATCCTGACATGCTTGGCAATAAGTGGAGCCTTTATTCCATCAAAAAAGTACAAAAATTACTGAAAGCATTTGAAGATATGCTCCAATGAAACCAAGTTAAACTCTATATCTATGACTGAAATGACAGATATATCCAAAGACAGAATGTTGTAGATCTCCTTAAAAAAATTTAAAAAAAAAAAATTCAGAAGTGAATGGTAGTGGACACTCAAGAGAAGTTTGCTTTCTTTCTCCTGAATTCAAAGCTTAAAGATCTACTCTTGAAAGTGAATATATGGTGTATGCTCCTTGAACATGATCTTTCCTGATGTTTCTTATGAAGGTGACAACATGCATGCCAAGAAAGATGGTCAATTAACAATCAGCAACATTTTTCAGAATATTTATATCAGAGAACTATGAAAAAAAAAAGTACCAAGTACAAATTGCTGACATTCATGCCAGCATGCAATTTCACATTAGCAATGTARCATTTTATCACACTGTGGAGAACTTCAGCAACAAATCAGCAATGCAAAATCCACCACAGTCAAGAGGACAGTAGCAATACCACATTCCCTGACAGAGTCCAGCACACCAGACTACTAAAAAGTATTTCTTAAGCTGTACAGTTTTCACACCATTTTCATGACTTTCAAGGCTTCTGGTCCCAAAGAGTTTACAATCTGTCCTGGCTTAGGAATGGCATTCCCCAGTTTAGCACTCCCACTAAAAAGACCACGAGCCACTTCCCTCCCTCCCCCAGCACAATGGGAAGCACAAAAGGCAGGTCATGGGTGGAGATAAGAAAAAATTACTGGAAACAGCAACAAAGAAGGAAATGGACAGTAACAGCAACAATATTAATAACAAAAGTATGCAAGAGAGAGGGTGWTCCACATACAAAAATGCTCTGTATGGACCCTGAGACAACGAATAATGTTTGAAAATGCCCCACATTTTTAGGACCAGAAGTCACGCCCTTCTTATGGAATCCAGAAAGTGCCTTTTCCCTCTGGCAATGTGAGGTGGTACAAAGCAACCTCCAGGTCCTGTCCCAAAGTAGGAAACATTCGCCTCGTAAAGGTAAAGCAAGGAWCATGCTAAAATGAAAGAAAATAAGTGACATACCACAAGCAAACAAGTAAATATGTAAATGTTAATAAGCAAGGAATTTATTACAGTACCTTAAAAGTAATGAGCATCACAGGAGAGAAAACCAGAAGGAAGAGTGAATTTATGAGCATCAGATTTAGTGTGGAAACCTGAAACAGCAGTGGGTATGCAGGGACAAGAGAGGAGCTAAGAACAAACAGGAAGATCYGTTTGGGAGGACACAGAAGTTCACATTGAGTAGAGTTCAACAGTGCARATGTAGGAGGCTGGGACTCGTGAAGTCTGACAGGAAGATCTGATGTCTCAGAACAACAGCATGCTGACACCAGACTGATACTGTCTGACTGCACCTGTACACATGTAATAAAGTCTAAATGGCACTACTTTGTGCTATGTGGTCTTAAAAAAAAATCTACAACCTTGTCAGGAAGCACATCTCAGTTGCATTCTAATGTATCTGCTGGCTCAAATGTCCTGCCCTRTGGCCTCAGAAGCATTGTACGCTGTAAGAGCTGTCAAAAGGTTTGGTTTTACATAAGATAAGAAAATATCTTGACTTTGTCTAAGCAAAGGYTTGCTTCCTTTACTGCTTCATTTTTCATTATTACATGGCATCTAGGACAGGCATGCTCCTGAGGATAAATAAATCAGTGAATAAATACACTGTGCAGGTTTTGTCACTGCACCTCAGGCCAGTGAAGTCACCAAAGAGGGCCTGCTTGTGAAAGCCAGCTCAGACCCCTTGGTTGCAAATGCAGGACACTGCGCTCAGGATTCTTCCATGGCCCAGTTTCTTTCAGGAAAACTGACAATTTCCACCTGAGTGCACAAAAGGTAGGATTCACAGAAATGCCAGTAGCCTTTCAGTAGGAAAGGCAGATGTTCAGATTAAAAGGCTCATATAGAAAAGGCAGACACATAAAGATAGTCTTCATGAACCCTGACTACATGCTAAAAGATGAGAGGTGTCCTTTCACTCACCCTTTAAGAGGATTGATTTTTATTACAGTTTCTCTGATAAAATCAACTCCCTACCTTTAAGTAAACTTGGATCTGGAAAGACTGTATTCAGGTCAAGCTGCACCATGTTCCCTTTGGCATACTTTGCTTAGTACTCTTAAAATTAAGTCTTTATTTTTGGGACAAAATGAATTTTCCCTAAATCAAATTTAGGGAATGGATTTCTCCTTTCTGTGATTTTAGAGTTATTCCCTCCCTTTCAAGAGTAAAGAATACAAATTTCTTTTCAGTTTTCTCATTCAAACAAAAAAAAAATCCAAATTTTTGCAATATCTCCCATGTGATGTTTATGGACCACAAATTCTTCCATAGGTGTTGAAAAGGCACAGGAAAAAGCTTGTGTTCTTTCCTTACATAAGCATGGGCTATCTGGCAGTTGGGAAAAATAACCTAATCTTTTGTCATCACAGAATCCTTCAGAAAAGATTAATGTTGCAATAGTGGGACATTCTCTCTTCTTTTTTTTGGCTGATACTAAATTTGCAGCAAGAGGAAGGAGCTCTCAGCACATAAGGACATGTGGACAGGGAGAAATGTCCATCTGCTATTGACACAGCCAATTAACAAACTGAACACACTTTCAGAACCTTTGTTTATTTACCCTTGATGTACKTGTGCTCCTACCATAAATTCATCAGAAAACTTACAAAAGAATTTCAATGAAGACAACAATTTTACCTAAAACTGAAAAATAACAAAAGTCAGGAAATGTTACCCTTAAGGAAAGCAAAAGATTCTTAACATGGCTACAAGAAATTATTATATTCAGCTCTCTGTGAAGTTCAAATGCTAATTTTGGATCCATATGCCAACTGTGCAATTTCTCATTGATATCTCAGAAAAAATTATAGTATTAGAATTGCTAATATGGCTACAGTTTAAATCCATTCCAACCCAAAAGGTGATACCAAATCAAGTAGACCAAAATTCAAGCATAGCAAACACAAAAATATTGTTACTTTAGCTGATACTTGAGAGTCTCTGGAGCCCATTCATAGTGTCTTGTGTACCTTGGAGATTGCCTCCTTACACATGCCAGAGCTGGTATTTATGATGGTGCTTCAAGTCAGTAGAGATTAATGACATCAAAATTTTGGCAGAAAACAAAAAGGAAATTCTGTTCCAAATCAATTTACAGCAGCAGCAAAAGTCATTTCAAACCTGATTCAAAAAGAGCTGGCAATGTCTATTCCAAAGAGGTTCATTCTGTTTTGCAGAAAGAATAAACAAAATGCTATGGGGCTTGTGGAGGCAGAAAGCTCTATACCAAACTGGCTGGCAACAACTATTTCAGGATCCAACAGAATTTTTCTCTATTGCAATATAAGACACTCATAGAAATATTTGAATCACCTGCAAAACAAAGTCATGCCTTACTGTACAAGGGAAAATCAGAATGGACAAGCAGCTAAAGCAGATTAAGACTACAATCGTCAGAGAAACCCACTTTAAGCTTTCATTTCATTTTAAAGATATATTCATTTGATTCCCAAAGGCATGCCTTTGGAAGACAACTATAATCTCTCGAGATATTTCTCTTTCTTAGAGAAAATTAGGAACTACTTGAGAAAGTACTGCCCATGACAGTAGCAATGGCAATCTGAGACATCTGTCAATAACCTGGTTACCTTACATCTGGGGACATGGTTTAGGTGGCCCCAGTGGCAGCAGTATTCATCATCTATAACAAAAAATGGTGAGAAGAACACACGTGACAAAAAGCAAGGAAAACCTGGCACATATATTTGAAAGAAAATTATTTTCGGTTCAGGTTTGGGATCATATGGCATCAGCCATCCCAGAACTACGAAGGGGCCTTAACTGGATCTTTAGAATTTACTAAAATCTCAACTGACTGTTAGGTTCACTCACTTTATAACAGGACACATCAAATTTCCAGGTTCCCTCTCTCTTTTCCCTTTAGTCTTGAACACATATGTAGATGCACATACACCTCCTGAACAGGCTTATTCCAAAACCTCTTAATTATACATGGGCCCTGATATTGTGTYGTATATCTGAACAAAGAAGAAAAAGTATGGATAGAGAAAAGCCCACATTTTGATGCACAGTTCACTGAGCAACACACATATCAATGTGTTAGTAACACTATATTATTAAAACATAGATTGAGGGACCACAGAAGCAGAATACTGCAGTTGTGTGATTGTCTGTAACATTGAAAGCAAAATTTTCAATATTCTTTGACTTAATATGAACCATACTTAGTAGCAATAAAGAAAGAGAATAAAGCAGAACATGCTAGCACATGCACTAATAGCAGGGCTGAAGCAAACAGTGAAGCAATCCAAGCCCAGAGAGAAACAATCCAATATATTCCATACTATAGTGTTACTAAATGGGACTCTGAAACACAGTCATAAATAAACCCCATTGCTGTCCAGCTTGAAAAAAATAGACTGGTATTTTGTTCTAAATGGAGCATTACAAAGCCTGTTCTTTGTTCAGCCCTTCATGGAACAGTGCGGTGTGTAAAATCTGTCTAAAAAAGCAGTCYCTCTCTCTTTCTTTTTGTCTTTTGCAACCATGGATATGACATCATTTTTGCCAACCGTTGCTAAGTCATGAACAGAAGGAGCATTTCCTTTTCTCACATAGAGGGCAGGGTATGAGCCAGAGCCTCCAAGAGACACAATGTTCTCTTTATRCAGCCAGGGAAAACGTGAGAGAGGGCTGCCGATGGTCTGGGAAATGGCGGGCAGCCATCGAGCACACAAAGCTCACAGCGCTGCCTAGCCAGACTCTGTTCCCACTAAATTGGTGGCCTATTTTCTCATTTCAAAGAAGGGAGAGGGAGGGAGAGAGGGGAGCAAAGAAAAAAGCCCTATGTCTTTGCCACCCAACCTCTGCTGAGGCAACCACTGGTGCCTTGCCCTTCCCAATGAGGGCTGCATCCACTGTTGGGGAGAGGAGAGGGAGCATTTATGGCAGATCCAGGAACTGCTTCTCCTAACCCCACTTCATGCTGCACCTGTTGAGCATTTATATTATGGCTGGGGCAAAAGAGAAGTTTCCAAAGTGAAAATATATATTCAATCAAAAAAGGATCCCAAACTCAGTTATAGTCAAATTATGAACCACTGTAAGACATGTATTTTTTGGATGCTTGCAGATTTGAATGGAGGTCCAGAAGCCCTACGTTTGTTTTTTTTTCCTAGTAGGAAATTCCTACTGTTATTATCAATGCAAATATCCTATCAGAAAGCATTTTCAGTACCTGAGCTTTGATTATTTCACATGCTTGCATGGTGACAGTGACATGGATTATAGCGTTACAGTTTACAACGTTCAGCACATTAAGCCTTTTGGTAACTGAAAAAAGTTCTACATATTTACTTTTCAGAAAATAAATCWTTGAAGCCTGTTTTCTGCTGCACTGAGTAAAATCTTACAACTGAAAGAATAACTAACTTTCTTCTAGGTCTGAAAACTTTTATAGGTGACATTGTGTGACTTAGAGTGAGGAAAGGCAAATGTTCCCATTTTCTTTAACAGTAGAGGTGATTTTTTTTCCTTATTGAAGCTATTCATCACTTACTAATTTAACTTACAAAAGACAGGCTACAGTTACTTTTGCTTAGCTCTGTCCTAGACAAAAAATAGAATTTCCTGCATCTCAGATAATGGCACCAACCAGGGAAATCAATTGTCTTCTGCTTTTTGAAGAATCTGAGTGCAAAGGAAAAGGGATGACATTTCTAAAAGGAAGTTGGGAGGGTGGGAGAGAAGAAGAAGAAAAATGCTGCTKCCATAAAACAGAGGATGTATTTAGATTCAATCTAAAGTGCTACTTTTCCACTCCACCCTATTTAAGGTTTCCACAGGCTKCCATCTTCCCTTGGGATAAAAATTTACATGAGCTAAGTTACCTCAGGAATACGTAAAGATTTGAAATATATGTTCCCACTTTCTCATAATTCCTAATTTGTGCAAGAAAAGAAGAAAATACAAATACACACTGATTCAAACCCTGCTTCCAACTGGTTGTTCCTGTAAAAACCACCAGAAGGGGRCACTAAGAAAGATTTTCATTCTTATTTGCGAGGTTGACAGGTGAGGTTGCTCTTAACATGGTTAAAGGTAACAAGCTCATACACTAAGAAGAAAAGCCTCTCCAAAGGGAAGCCCCCCTTCATACTTCCAATATCTTTGGCCTTCCTACAGAAATAATTTTAAATAAATGAATTTCATCAACACTAGCACCTATGTGACACAGGCACGCATATGTTTTGCTGACACGTGAAAGACTTGATATGTGGTGCAATATTGTGTTGAAAGATAAGTTAAAATATACGTGGTGTGTGTTTGTATTTCTGAACAGAAATGCACGAGTCAATTATGAAAAGAAGTTTTAAGTGCGAACTTCTCAAAATAAATGTCATCAATTCATTACAAAACTGGACTCAAGTAGTTTGACAGGATGGGATTAGCATAAAGGACACAGCTGTGGTTTAGGAGAATAAACTTCTAGCTCCTGTTCACACTTAGATACAGCACCGTGAATAAGCAGTGAGCTTCTGTCCTCAGTCATCAAAGAAGGGCTTGATCCTGCCCTCAAATATGAAGACAGGTGTCTTGTAAAATCAGCTTCTCTTCTAGCACTGCATCTGATATTATAAGACACTGAGTGATGTGTGCTGGCTTTCAAAGTGCATTAAATAACCCTCCTCCAACGAGATTTTCTGCAAGCTAAAAAAACCTTAAAAAATAAAAGAGATGAGAGCTGAAAACAGGCATATGGAAAATAACCCTGTGCCCCCATCTTCAGTGTAAGGAGGCAAAAAAAATGGCAGCAGATATACATATAAATTCCCAGAGTTCAACTGAATCACAGAATCAGGAGCAAGGAATTTATATTAAGCCTTTTAGAACACTTTGGACTTGACTGATGGCATTTGTTTTGAGTTCACTSGTGCCTGAATGCCCAGGAAGGAAGTAAAGTGAATGTGCAATGTTGAGMTTGCAGGATATGTTGCTTGATAGGGTGCTGGCATCAGCAGGGTTCATTTTCTTCTCAGACCCCAGAGCTACACAAGTGTATTATTGTGTGCTTTTGTGCAATGCCAGGGAAGCTGGAACAGCTCCACAATCTATATGGATGAAAAGATGGAATGCATCATCCCACAAAAATGCACTCTTTTTTCTACCTCCCCTCCCAAGAGATTGCTTAAAAGGGGGAAAACGTGATCTCTTTTGTAAATCGYTCACAGTCCTTTATTTTGTGATTGCACTGAGTTTCCTTTAAGCAAACACAAAGCTGAAACTCAAATATTACAGTAATGTAAGAAAACTGTTCTTGCCGTGAGAATTCCCAGCAYTGCAGATTTATGTTCTATTACACATGCAAACTCAATGCCTCTTCTTTGCAGAAGAGTTCTAACTCAGGCTRGTTTTCCGTTGTATTTTGTGGCATTCATTTGTTCAAAAAATTAAATTTTGYGTTCCCCTCCTCCTCAACAGACTAAGGCAAATCAGATTTACMTGAATCAACACAAAAACCTGTGCATTAGCAGGGAAAATATCTAAACCGAATAATTCATCTTTGAGAGTAACTTCTCATCAAAATTCACAACCCTGGAAGTCTATTTGCATTAATTATTTAGGACAGTTTACTAAGGAGAATATTAATAACGTCTGCTTCTTTTTTTACCAGATGAACAACTTTTTGTTAATTAGATACAGAATAACTAGCATCATCAGTACAGAAATGTGCCATCAGGGAAAAGAATGCTACTAATGTAATGAAACATTAAAAGAGATAATGAACCCAGTCAATAAATAATCATGGGGGTTTTTGTCAAGGAAAAGTGTGATTTTTCATATTTGATAAAGCTGAAGCTTATGAACTGTTTGAGTAATTGCCATAAACCATTAAACAAAAGTTCCATAATGGACATAGACCAAACTGGTTTATAGATGGATTTAAAAGAATGTGAACAGSAATTGGGCTGCTTCTTCTCTGTTTCAACTGACATATATGGTGGCAGGGTTAAAAATGAGCAGAAAGAGTTTGATGTATTTGCAGCATGATTATATCGTATCCATGGAATAGAAAAAGTTAAAGCTAATGAATCTTTTCAAGTGAATTAAATGGGCTCTATTAAATACTCAATCATTTTCTAAAATCAGTAGATTGCAGTATCTGGAACACCTCAAAAGTGTTAGTGACTTTTAAAAGGAAAGGGAAAAACTGACTAGAGCTGTGCAGAGAAAATCTCTGCTCCCTGCAAGTGCTAGTAACTTCACTAGTTCTATTAAGAAGCAAAAATATATTATTAATTTGATAATACATGCAGCAAATTTGACTTTAGACTCTTCAGCGTGGCAAAAATGTATCCTTATGTCCATGTTGGAAAGTTTGAGTCTGTCATTTTAAAGATCCATTAACCCCTAGTRTTAGCATAATTCAAAGATGAAAAATCACAAAAAATAAATTAATTTTGAAGGATTTTTTGAAGCTCTACCTTTTAAATACACCAGTAATTTCAAGTAGCTTTGTATGTATTAAATGCTTCATTATTCATCTAGATATTTAAAAATAAATTTGAATTCAAAAGCAGTGAATTGTACCTGCCTTACCAGATCTTTCCAGGACAGTGACCAATCCCCCCAAATTAAACAAGATGCAACAAAATTATATATATATATGGCCTGGAAGGTTTTTTTTTTTTTTCATACAGATTTACTTCTCTTTTATCAAGCCATGTTGGAGCTGCTCTGACTCAGTTTCTTATGCCAAATAAACTAAGTTTGAGACATCCATTCATGTCCCCTCCAAACAGCAGGGGCTGCTGTGTAGTCAGCTACCTCGCCTAAAGGGTAAATAAAAAGAAATGGAAATCACCTACAKAATAAATAAATTAAATCTTGTAGTATGACCCATGTATTAAAAAGGACTGAGCATAATGAGACATATCATCAGTGTAAGAATAAAAGGAAAAGTCATATTAATCTCAAATCCTCTTGAAAATGATCCATTATAAATAGCCTGCTGCAGAATTCTGAGAAGAAGCTCCTCCACTATAACTTCTTGGACATTTTTCATTACTGCATAGTGCCAGGAAGACCTGAATGACAGCATTTATGAGTTATGATGGCACAGATTTAGAACTGTGGATGCTACAATACATGGCCATCTTAACCCCTAGTAAAGTCAGACTCATCACAAGATGACAAAACCCACACTGGTCTGTATTTTCCGAACCTAAAACTGGATTTCCATTMAAAAAATTTCCATTCAAAAGCAAAGCTTTGTTTTGAAAGAAACCCTCAAATATATATTAATACGAAGGAATTCATCCCATAATATAGCCAAAATTTTAAGTCTAGAGAACAAAGAGAATTTCCTAGTAAAAAAATTGTGCAGTAAGTAAAAAATGACTTAGCCTCTCATATAGGTCAAACAGAACACTGACCTACAAATCTACATTACTTATTCTTCCTTTCAAACATCTTTCTATTTCCTAGCCTTAAAAAGAAGTAGAGAAGCAAACCTTTATTAAGTAAACACAACCATACTTCAACTGAGAGAACAAAGAGAGTTTTGAAATCCAATTTCCAGGACAGTCCAATTTCATTATARATTTTTCCTGAACAGCAATCCAAATTGAAGGTTCAATTTTCCAAAATCATTGCTTTTGTTTTCAAAAAATTTTAATGCTGATGAACTTTTTTTTTCTTCATTATTCACAGTTCTGGTAGACTGCTTATCTTTGCTTTAAATATTTACATCCATACAAAAACCTACACTCATTCTATTTGATTATAAGTGCAAAAACAGTTATCTTAAACTCAGTYAAATAAGGAAATACTTATACCTCTGATGTTGTATAGCTGTTGCTGGTGACACTAAAAAAATCATGYGGTACCTGGAATATCATTAATATATTTACAAGGATTGGACTGCAAAAACCCAGACATTCACAACACTTTTAGACCATAAATTTCAGATAGAACTATTTGGTGTTAGTTTCTCAGTTACTTAGAAAAATCTCTGTTGACAAGTCTGTATAATGTGACATGAAGAAACAAACTACAAGTCCAGGTAACACCCTGGAGCATAAATTTCATCTGAGRAGAAACATTTTTTTCTGGTAGAAAATTATTATTATTTTGTTTAACTTAAGAATCAATTCAATAGTCTCTTTCTCTCTACTGTTTTAGACCATGTAGCCAAAATAATTCAAACTGGAACATGTAAACAAAACAACCTTACTTCCCTGGGATGATATACCATTGTGATGAAATTATTATTATTGCCCTTTTGAAATGGAAGAAAATACATGTTGAGATACATGATGTTGATTGAAAAAAAAATCATTGGAACTAATTTGGTCTAGCTATTGATAACATGCACTTGTTTCCTTTAATTTACAGTAGCAGTAACCTCACAGCAACTTAATCACCATAAAATGGAATTAAGTGCTATCCTCCCCAAACCATGAGTTAAATTTGTGTAGAATTATTGATTGGATCACACTACTATTGTACAACCAGAGCAAGTTGTTCCTTGAAATCCATGGATGGTACAGTCAGGTTCTGCACAGAAATTAAAGGAAAGCTTTTCTAACTAATGGACTCAGAGGTAAGTCATATAAGGTCACCAAACAGGTGAYCTCAATAGACTGCAACAGTATCAAGAGCTCATCTGGAGAACTCTGCCTATCAGTGAACACATGTCCCTTGTAGCAGTGTCTGAAATGGCAAAAGCAGCACTATTGGTAGTTTATTCATATTAGCTGCACACAAAGTCACATAGACACAACATACAAGGTTGAAAAAAGGTATGAAAATGTGAAKGCATATAAMTGTTTACCTTTGAACATGCAGACCTAGAAAATGAAAGCAYAAACTGTTTCTCCTGTGCTCATACTGGCCACCCCCTGATGGCATCTGGTTTATTTAAGGGATTATGTTTGTACAGAACTGGAAATTTCCATCCATTTTTCTCTAAGTTAAATATCCACCACTCACCTATAAGCTGACCCCTAGTCACAGTTGAGCCCTCCAGGCTGTGAGGAGATATTTTATCTTTAAGAACTGATGTTAGTCCTCTGACTGCAATGAACCCAATGGGTGACCTAAATAGCTGCAACAGATTCTAGTGCTCAGGTGGAAAATTCTGCACACCAGTGAAAAAAACTTGYCAACCAAAACAAAAACAGCAAAACCCCACAAGCCAATAAAACCCACTAAAATCCACAAGTAAAACACTATTTGCAACTGTACTAAAAAGCATTTTATTCAATATATGCCATTTTCACTTGGAATCTCACTTGACTGCTTTATGTGCTAATTKTACTGAAAACATGGTCTGGTTTATTTTCATGATAATAATAAAAWATAAAATAAAACATAATAAAAAAAGGGTCTGATTTGTAGCAAGTAAGTGGTGTTTTTAGCTTACTGCAGTGCAGATGGTTCAATATCTAAACAYGACACAGAGTTTAAAGTGAAGTTCAATGCTTTGCTTCTTAAAGGTTGTGCTCAATCTTTTCTTTACTCCACCCTGAATCCTTTCTTGATTTAGTATGTGATATAATATAGGAACCCACAGGCACAATACTTAGTGCTTGTGTCCTAAGAATTGTGAGTCTCAGAAAGTCGGAGGACGCTTATCAGACCTAATGGGAAATCTAATCCTGCAGATAAGAATAATGTGGAGKGGGGATATGGAGAAGGGAAGAGGTGGTGCAGAATCCATTTAATCGCTTGAATGATRCTGTAAGCTCTTTATTAAATTTGTCTACTTTCCACATCCATTTACATGACTAGATGAACACCTTGTTTTGGCRTTTTGATGGAATCTTAAAGAGAAAGGAAMTTYGAAAAAATAAAAAATCCTAAAGACCACCATAGTGTTGTACTGAGTTTTCCAATGTCTTTTCCACTTTAACTAAAACCCATAAATAAAGAACCATGTGGCATGGATTTATTTATAGCACTCCCAAATGATTTCAGTGGGGTTTGCTTTGAAAAATCAATGGTGTGACACCACAAAGMTAGAGATTAATTTTTTTCCTACTTTGAACCAACAAAATACATTAATTATGACAAATTGCAAATYGGTTTTTAACGTTCATTTTGTTGGATTGTGGCATGTACTACTTAGAAGTCAAATAAAAATACATCCAGAGAAAACGGATGCTATTTCTTACTTTGCCATAGCAAAATGTTATGCAGAAGATAAATAGTATAAGAAGAAGAYAAAAACAAAGGTAGTGAAAGCATCAGAACATTAAGTAGATAAAAGCATCACTAACTCATTAAGCAAGTAAAATAGGAATTACTATAGAACTTTACAAATAATAAAGAAAAGTATTAAAAAAAAGCAAAGCCAAAACCAGAGTAAACGTTGCAAATTTTTTTTTCTTGCTAACAATAACAAAAAGTCAAGTRATATATTCATGGCGACAAACTACCAAACTTTCCACTTGGACAGTTATTAGAAAGTCRAAGATAAGCCTTTGGTGAGTTTTCTGCTATAGCACAGAGGTACAGTTATTATGACCTTGGAAATAAATCCTGTACCATAAATATTGAAATCTATGACAACTAAATTCACCTGAGAAAGACCAATATAGTGCACCAGAATGTTCAGGCTCCCCCCCAGATTATAACAAAGTTAATAATTACACAAAACCAAAAGACCTACTTSACCCTTCCTTTTTTGGTCTCATTTTAATAACATAAGGAAGTGCTAAATTATCCTAGGATGTGCAAAAATAGGACACACAGCAGATATCTTGCTTCCAAAAACACTTTTTTTTTTTTTTTTTAAATCTAAACCAAAAACATTGAACTAAATTCATCTACAACCCATATTTCAATGCTTTCATGCTCTGAACTCCTTGAATACTTTAAGGAGTTTTCAATACCCTTTTCACTTAGAGACTGACTGCTGAGGCACACAAAAAGGTGGCTAGTTAGTGCTAGGTGGGTTCATTTAGTGATAGGCTAGCCTAATCATTCAGCAATAACTGAGAGGAACAACCTCTCTGTTTACTATTTTTGATCCTACAAATCAATGTTCAGGCCCCTCAGAGGCCATGAAGATGATTTCTTAATCTTGAAAATGATTGCTTACTTCAGCTGTAGTTTGGGGAATAATTCTTTGATTTTTTAACACTTTTATTTCTTCAGCTTATTGAAGGAAACAAAACACTGGATTCTCTCATCAAGAAAAGCAAAAGAGACAAAGACAAAAGTGTCTACCTAAAATATTTTTTTTAATTTAAAGCAATGAAAATTCTAAATACTTCTAAAAATAATGATCTATATAAGTCACATGAAATTTGCATGAAGTTGTTATGGCAACTCTATTTTTTAACAAAGGAGATAACAGAAGTATGTACTTCAGCAGAACTGATGGAACACCATCCTGTTGAGGATCTTCATATAATAAGAAGCACTTATGCAAARTTATTCTTGTGATTATTATGTGTTAGTGTTGCCAGCATGCTCTTTTGGGAAAAGATACAAWGTCCACAGAAAATACATTGTTATGATCACTTGTTAATGTGATCWCTTTCCTCTTCCTAGTTTTTATTAGCCCTAAAGTGAACTTGCCAAAAGTATTGCATATGGTCAGTTGTCATATTTTCGTTTCACAATATCAGGAGCAAAATGGATCAACTCAACTCATCCCTAATGGTCAATGCTTTACTGAGAAAAGGGATCACGGCTGTAGATTATAATGATGCCCTGAAAATACTTCCTTATTAGTATCAAACTGATTTAAAAGTAGACAGATTTCATTCCAATATCAATGGTACAATACAAATGATAACAATATAAATTTGGTATTTCTATACAGAAATGTTTCCATAACTTTAATGAAGATCACAGTCACTGGACACCCATGCTCCTTAATCATTCTAGCAAACAAAAGTCACCCATTCATAGTTCAGAGACTGGGGTGGGAGAATGCTAAATAGAAAGGAAAGTCACTGTTGCATATTGCTGAAGGTGTCCATTTCAGCACATATATAAAACCAGCAAAATCCTAACCACTTTTTTTTTTCCTTTCCTTTTTATCTTACATCCTCATAATGATTTTCACAAAGTCCACTTAATCTTCAGGAGAACAAATGTCACCTGTGAGTCACTTTGCTTTGCTTCATTAATTATGGTTTGTATAGCTTTYTGCACATTACAGCCAAGAAGCAGGTTTGTTCTGGCAGCCACGTACAATTGTGCTAGAAATGACATGTTACAAGCAGCATTAATGTATAGCAATAGCAGGGGAAGAAAAAAAGAAACTAAGAAGAAAAAAAAAGTAAATGTGGAATTTTCCTCCTGAAATTTAAATGAATAAGCCCCAAAGAAAAGTAATGATGGAGCAAAGAAATTCTGTGAGCCAACTCTGTTTTAATGTAGACAAAAAAAAAGAGGAAGAATAAATCAGTCAGAGCCTGCATTCCATTGGTATTTCTAAGCTGTACTGAGGACTACTTTGCTCAAGATTGTGCCCAGCAGACAAAGGCCCAAGTTAAGGGCAGAGCAAAGACAAACTGGCCAAAGGGAACTCCAGGAGGTACTGTGCCTCACTGCTTCTGTTTTACAGAGTCAGGGGCAACCTTTTATTCAAGCTATTCAAAAAGCATTAACTCAGAGTCTTACCATCTCGTTTGAAAACTGTGACATCTTCTTAGAAGTGCAAATTCACAAAAAAAAAATCTTCCTTTTGGTGTAAGCTGAACAGTGATTTCATTGAGTAACTGCCAATTTTGCTACTACACATTGTTAAAAGTAACAAAGAAGTATGAGGAAGAAAGGAGAAAAGAGTTCATTGAGCTCAGCAAATTGTATAAAGCTGGGTCTASAGAGTAGTTCATTTAGCCCTTGCAAAAACATTGGATTGCCTCCAAAGAGGAGACTCTAAGACTTTCTTCACAGCAGACTGTCAATACATCCAGGGGGGTTTGCCTTCCCTGGGAAGAAATGGGCATTTGTCTACTCACTTTGTAGTCCTATGAAGAACTGAGCTGGCATGGGTTACATGTACGGGCTGCCCAGTGCCACCATCATCAGAATGGATCCATGAAAGGGATCCACAGTGTGTGTCTATTCACAGCACCCACCCATCCCACCCCCAGCTTTAAGAACTGGCAGGTACATGGGCTCTTTTACTGTTAAACACAACTACAAGAAAATGAGGAAATTTCAAAGTTTGATCTCAGAAAAGTGAGAACTCACATGGACAGGCAAATCCCTTCTGTGTGCATAATGCATACACTCATTTTTGCTATGTCAAGAAGCACTGCTTTGTTATTTGTTGTGGAAACTTTAATTCCATGTCCTAGGAGAAGAAGCTGTACATCTATAAAAAAAAAAGCATGCATCTTCAGCTAAGATTTCCTGAAGGTTCAGAGAATACCTATAAAATTTGCATAYCTAGAATCAGATTCTTCCAGATTTGTTTGGAGAAAAAGAAAGTAGTAAGAATTAAATAGAAATGGTTTTTCTCCAAAGAGTATAAATTAAAAAATTTAATAATTAACAAAGAAACAAAGGGAAAAACACCCATCAGATACAGAAGAACTTATTCAGCAATACAGCAACAGTATATATGTCCTTGCTTTGGGCTGCGCAAATTTACAAAAGCTTGTCAAAATCCTATCCCATGGAAGAAAGTAAATTCTGGTCCCTTTGCTGCTGGCATCACTAAATCTGAATTTCACCCACACTGTGTGGCAGCCAGTAAATTTTCTTTTGTTCAAGAAGAAACAGAAGTCACAGCCCATTCACTGAGAACAGTGATTTGTAAGGATATTATTCAAACTTTCGTCACCATAGAGGGATTCTTTTGGTGATGGATTTTCTCTCTGAGAGCATTTTGTTCCACCTTTCTGAGAATGTACTGAGAATTTTTACATGGTGACTGTCTATTTTCATGGCAAAACTACATGTGGTACTCCATGTGCACACACCTACTCACTTCTACTTTTACCCTCTTAGATATACCAAGGGGAAAATATACTACCTTCTCAAATCTGTTCAAACAACAAGAAATCACATAAATATAGATCTACTATTCTTACAGTTTCAAGATTGTTATRATGTATTCTATTTGGAAATTTTGCAACATAAATTAAACTAAATTCATAACTTGATAATAGATAGAAAAAAGGCCGTTAAGGAAAGACTGTATTGACTGGGGTTCATGGATCACATATTAAGGAGCAGCTCATTTTATTTTAATCAAGTCTAACTTATAATATTGGCTGAAAAACAACAGAATTAACTAGCAGAATAGGGGCAATTTATGATATTTTAGGGAAGCATCATACTTTGATTTGAAAATGCACAGAGGTTCAGTGGACTCAATTTTATATTTAATTAAGGTGACTTCCAGATTGGACTTTTTAATTTAATAATCATCTAAACAAATGACTCTTTATTTTGTGCTAAAGTTCTTAATTTCAGTAATCTACTCAGAAGCCCAAAGCTGCTCACACTGATGTAGCAAAAAATTGTTTAATCAAAGGTTACATATGATGATAAATTGGAATGGCATTTGTTCTTCTGCCCTTTTAATGCAAGAAAAATAAGTGACCTTCTAATCAACCTGTCCAATGACTTCTTCCAGACCTCTCCTTATTTTATGGGTTATAACAGTTAAACAAAAATTACAATTACACAGAAAGYGGGAAACAACCATGAACAAAAATCTGAGATTTTAAGACTAAGGGCATGGCTAGACAACCAAAAAATGTAGTTATTATCTTATTGACAATGAAGTAATAAATTGTCATCATTACCCTACTGTGAGCTAACTACAGAAACAGGTTGGTACCATGATGAGACATCAGATTTGGAAAGCATTAGATCTTTCTGTCCAACATACTTGACAATGTGGAAAGGGCAGTGTGGAAGGGAAACCAGTTCTGGGCACAATGGGAAGAAATGCACCTACCTCATCATGTCCCTCACATGGCCACACTCTCTCATTGGTCTTTCTGGGGCTGCTGCATCCATCCTGGTGTCAGAATAACTGGGTGTGCCTGAGGCCACTCCAAAGGGGTGGAGGATGCCTCTGGAAGCATGGAAATGAGGGTGCAAAAGGGCTGCCCAAAGACTGAGGGGAGCAAGAAGGGAGGATCAACACGTGCTTTTGGGATCAAAGCCWTTTTCTACATCCCTCATGAATGATGGTGATTTTCTTGCACAGATGACACTGTCATAAATCTAGAGAAATACAACTGGTTTGACACTGACTGTCCAGGGGTGATGAATCAGAAGAATTAATAAAGACAGTAAGCAATCTTTAAATCTAAGGTTTGAATAACACTGTGCCCGTGTATGCAAYGTGTGCAGGGAACACAGGGCCCCTATAGCTGCAGAGTATGTGGAATTCTGACCTCTGAAAGGAGAAACAAAAGGAAGGTGAGATTGAAGTGACTTAGTGACATCCAGAATCAAGGAAAGATCTCAATAGCTCTCTCTACTATTCTCTGCCATCAAAGATGTGTCTGTAGAACAGTATCAGAGTGTACTCGCAATGCTTTTTAACTCATGCAGTATTCTCCATCTRCAACAAATTGCTCATAAGTGCAAGCAAAGAAAAGAGAATGTACCCAAACACTACAGTCTCAAAGATATGGGGCAAGTTAAGGCAGCTCTCCTAGCAACAGTATGAAAATCTGCTATTGCAATATCTTGACATACTAGGAATTTAATTTTTTCTAAAGTCTGCATCTTTAAGTGACCACAACTACAATTCATTTGCCTTAAATGTTTCCTGAGAATTGTCTCAGTTTATGAACCTCTATGAATTTCTCCATTGCTGCCAAATATTAATTGAAACAATTAAGTGTGAAGAACACGTGGTTGCAAAAATATTAGTAGCACATAATTCTTTCTACTTAAGAGGTCCCTACTGGATTATTGCAGAAAYGCTCTGGAGTTCTAATTACCTATGGAAGTCCCACAAGGTTACTGCAGAACATGGTAATTAGACAGCTGTAATATAAGGTGTTAGCAGGGGATAGAGGATTTGTGCTAAGAAGCATGGTGCTTTCATGGCTGTTTACTGTGTAGAGTACCAGAATATAACAGAATTTGGCGGAAATCTCCAATGACAAATGTAGTTAAAAGGTGGGAGAAAAATCTTAATAGGGATTCAGCAGCTGGCAAGGGGAGACTGGTTATACTGCACCATGATATTTAGATGAATAAAAATTACTCAARTGTTAAGATTCTTACAGAGTTTTAAAAAGTCCTGATCAAATATTAAATGCAAAATACTTTCAATTTTGTAGATAAAGCGCTTCATAAAACAAAAAAGGTCATTTTACCACTACTCAATCCCTGGTTTAAAAAAAAACAGGTCACTTTCTGTGGTAGATAGCACACAATAAAATCATGTGGTTGATGTGTGCAAAAACCTTTGATTTCCTAGCTCAAAGGACAAGGTCCCAAGTGAAAGAGTGGTGTTAAAGCGAAAGCTCAGGACAAGGTTCAAGATTGTACCCCTGGCATCACAGCATGACCCTTGAACTATTCTGCTGTGACATCCCATTCAGTAGAAGCAAAGCAGTATTACTAGTTTTTAAGTACATCTCAATGTCTGGATAAAATACAGAGGCAGAATGCTATTTAAAAAAAATACAGAGAATGTTATTTAGTTATATTAAGATAAAGGATTATTTTGGAATACATGAAATTGAATTAAGTAGCAGTATTGCAAATTGACACTGATAAACAGAAGGGAAAAATGTATTCCCAAATGTTTCTGTTCTTTATAGCTCAGGCATTCTAAACATAACTGCAGTTCTGCAGCCATTCACATACACCATTACTGGGAGACAAGGGCAGTGAGGAAACTTGACACAAAGCTCCAGCCTTTTTCCAGCTGTACAATTCTGTGAAGYGCTATACAACCCTGCAGATGGAAATTATTGGACAAAGTAGAAGGTAGGGGAGAATCTATCTCTAAACATCTTAACATTTCACATGACAGTTACAGTAACTCATTTACTTTCAATGGCTAACATTCAATCAAAAAACCCAGTCTCCACAATGCTACAGGAACAGTCTTCCACGAGACTGTCTCTATAAAGGTGAAATTCACCTTTCTTAGCTAAGCATGCACCAAGGTTAGATCACCTTAMTTATAAGAATGATAATACTGCCATTTAATCTTCTTTATCCTCTCCTATCAGTAAAATACACTTCTCAGCTTTGTACATTAGGCTGAATAATAGAAAGTTTACATAATTCTGAAGAACATTTAATACCTAATCTTTTAATTTAAACCCACCCACATTCCCAACTGTCTAGGTACAAGTATTTAAAAACCTTTTATTCTATAGCTATTATGTCACCTGAGCAAATAACCTCAGAGATGCACAAACATCATAAACTTCTTTTATCACACATAGAACTTCATATAAAAGAAAAACCAGAAAAGAACGCTGTAGATAAAACTATCCCTAATATTTTTCAGCTCTTTTTTTTTAATCACAGCAAATATTTTTTATTACTCTGATTCTGAGTACATGACCTTTTAACATATCATCTTGCCTGCCTCTGTACATCATTTGATTTGTGACTACAAAATAACAGTTGCTACTTGCGTTAGTTCATGGTGGTGACTCATCTCTGTGGAAGTCAAATCCTGGCTCCWATGATCCTGGTCCAATTAAAGCAAGTTTATTTTGTCATTTTTAACTCAACATTAATTAAGGGCTTGTTACCTTCTGCAGGTTTTTCTAATGGGATTGCTGTGGATCTGCCAAGATATGAAAATCCATGTATGTCTATTTTTCCATGGATTGAGTAGAGATTATTCTCCCAAACAGAATTGAACTGCCCCCCCAAAAAATATTAAAAAAAATAAAAGGAGAAAGAGGGAGAGAGAGGTTCACCCTGAATGACTGTTTCCTTTCAGAAAAGCAAAGGTCTTCCCATTAAAGCAAGGAGTTAAAAGCAAAGACAGAAGGTTGCTGGGTTGACATTTCTTACCAAAGGACTTATCCTGAAAAGCTGATCTCTTTTCATTTGATATAAAAAGAATGGCCAAAGGACCAAAGGAATAAGAAGCCAGAAGGAATGATCAAACTGCATGAAAGCAGGARCCAAGCTGAAAGCACACGTCTCCTCTAACACATGAAGCCTCAACAGAAGGATGGGATGGTTGGCAGTTCAATGCTAACAACCAACCTTTCCTGGCCCAGTTAGCAATCATAGTAAAGCAGGGTTTTTCTCCTCTCCAGGGGATAAATGTCACTTTAAGAAGGTTAGAACATATTGGTATATTCACTGAAAGTCACTCCTTTAATCCACTCAACAGGTACACGTAAAAGTTTCACAGTCTTTTGCAGTATCCACCTCTTAACGGGAGAGATTGCACAGTGTATCTCACAGCTTTCCAATGGATGCTGGGAAGTTTTGTTTATTGACTTATTGCAGTCTGTGAAGTGTAAACKGATTTTCTCATTATTTAGATGTATCCAAAGTTTTCACATTCAGGGTACTGACAAGATGTTACTGGCTAGCAGTCTTACTAAGTAACACGTTTACACCTTAGGGAAATATCTTTCCATGGTATATACTGGAAGTGCTAATTGACTTTTATTTCCTAATAACTGTTGAAACTAATAAGTTTGGAAAAGCTGGTGATTTCAAARAACTCTAAATTAGACATTAAGACATCTTTCAGACTATCAAAACTATATGTGAAAATCTTAAAAAAGCAACTTTTAAGCTTTTGCCCTCTGGAATGAATTAATGAAGTCATCAATAAGTCAATCGTAACTGTCATAATACAGGACATTGAGAATCCAGTAACATCATATATGTAAATACTCCTACTTTGAGTCAYCAGGAAAGCAACACAATTGCCTTTTCTTGCATCGGCAAAATGGCAGTATAGGAAAAAGGCTGCAGCCTAAGACATTTAGGATGTTTGACATCATGCCGCAGGAGAAGGGGTTTTTTTTTAAAATGATCTGATAGTCTCTTCTCTCACCTTCCCATACCATACATCCACACAGTTTCTTAATACGTTGACTGATTATGCAGAGAAGCACAAATTAAAATTATCACAAGAAAAAATAAGCAGATGGACAGAGGAACGGCACCTGGTAAGTATCTAAGGGAAAGATGGATATAAGAATTCATAATGCATTAGATGGCAGAGAATCCACAAAGATAACTGACCTTAAAACGACTCTGCTGTGAGAAATTCATCAGTGAGTGCTTCTATGTTTTTAAGATATCACAATCAATTGACCAGGAATCACAAATCCCAGGGAAACCTCTCTATGGTTTCCTGCAGTTGAGAGAAATCACTGCAATGCCAAGCCTGATTAATGCACTGTCAAGAACAGACTTCTTGTTCAAAAGTTCACAGAATCGCAGACTGTGCTGAGTTGGAAGGGACCCACAAGWGTCATCAAGTCCAACTCCTTGTCCCGTACAGAACCATCTTCAAGAGTCACACCATGTCCCCGAGAGTGTTGTCCAAACATTTCCTGAACTCTATCAGGTTGGTGCTGTGACCACTGCCCTGGGGAGGCTGTWCCAGTGCCCAACTTCACCCTCTGGGTGAAGAGCCTTTTCCCGATAGCCAACCTAAACCTCCCCTGACACAACTTCAGGCCATTCCCTTAGGTCCACTGGTCACTGGTATCACTGGTCACCACAGAGATCAGTATCTGCCCCTCCTCTTCCCTTCATGAGGAAGCTGTTGATTGCAATGAGGTCTCCCCTCAGTCTCCTCCAGGCTGAACAGACCAAGTGACCTCAGCTGATCCTGATACAATGTCCCCTCAAAGATCTTCACCATCTTTGTTGTCCTCCTTTGAACACTCTCTAATCACTTTACATGTTTCTTATGTTATGGCACCCAAAGCTGCCCCCARCACTGGAGGTGAGGCTGCCCCAGGTCAGAGCAGAGCAGGACAATCCCCTCCCTTGCCCAGCTGGTGATGCTGTGCCTGATGCCCCCCAGGACAGKGTTTTCCCTCCTGGCTGCAGGGCACTGCTGGCTCATGTTCAACTTGCCASTGACCAGGATCCATGGCACTTTCCAGCATCCCATTCCCCAGCCTGTCTGTAAATCCAGGGTTGTCCCATYYCAGGTACAGAATCTGGCACTTTCCCTTGTTGAACTCCGTAAGTCTGGTGATTGCCCAGCCCTCTAAGTTGTYGAGGTCTCTCTGCAGGGCCTCCCTGCCTTTGARGGAGTCARCAGCTCCTYCTGGTTTTGTATYGYCTGTGAACCTGCTCTGTATCCCTTCCAGTTCTGCATCCATTTACGAAGATGTTGAAGAGCACAGGGCCTAAGAGGGAGCCCTGTGGARCMCCACTGGTGACAGGTCCCCAGTCTGATGTCACTCCATTCACTAAAACCCTTTGTSCCTGACCCRTCAGCCAGCTGCTCGCCCATCCCATGACGTGTTTATCCAGCTGAGGGCTGGACATTTTRTCCAGAAGGATTCTGTGAGAGACAGTACCAAAAGATTCACTGAAATCCAAAATAGATTACATCAACTGGCTTCCCTTGATCACATGGGTGTGTTACCTTGCCATAAAAGGAAATCAGGTTTGATAAGAAAGCATTTCCTGTTCTTGCCTTAGAGTTGATAAAAGTTGTTTTAAAAATGCATTAGAAAAAGAATAATGAAATTTAGGAAYGACAATTAAAAGAACAGAGAGAAAACGAAGAGAGAGTAAGACTCCCTTACTGCAATTTCCTCTTTTCCTTCCAAAGAAAACCCAACCCAAACACTGAAATGCACAGATGGCAGAATCTGTGCCAAGGAACAGTGTAAGGGACTTTACCATCCCATAGGACCACTGGAAATGGCAACATCAGGAAATATGACTGGGACCTGTGCACTCACAGAAAGGGACAGCTTAACCATATTAAACTGGGCTGTGTTTCATTGACTCCATAGGTTCTGACTCATTCAAAGGATATTAGCAGTCACAAAGCTGACTGCTGACTGTTTCCCTGTTCAGTGTTTATAATTAGARTGGAGGTGGTAGATTATAAAACCAGAGAAGATGCATAACAAGACCAAAGAACAAAGTAAAAAGTAAAGCTGGACGATGGAGTTTAAAAAAGGGGATGGAAAGCAAATTAGACACTTCATGCTGCCAAAGCAATAAAACAGTGAGAGTCTGGGAAAGAAGAGAAAAAAAAAATGGTGAAGTTCAATCAGGAATGGAGAGGAAATGGCCCAGTAAGAATAAAATGAGACTCACAGCACAGATAAAGAGAGTTACATGGGAGGGAATTAAAGAGTGGAAAGAGTGTCCCTGCACTGAGGACATCAGGAGAGCTCAGCTGACTAAAGGTGAACAGTAAAAACACAAAGGAGTGGGAGAAAGATGATGAGGGGAGCAATTACATGTTAAAATTGAAGAACTAAAAAAAAAAAACTTCATTATTTAAATATTCCAGTAAACTTGAGAGGAAATACTGCAATAGAGCAAGCTGAATTGGCARGATCTGAAGGTGCACAGAAAGGATGCCAAGTCGTGAGATCAAGGGACTTCAGGATTGGCATGATGGCATGACTTTTAAGATGATCTACCCAGATATATCAGCACATACTCCTTCAACTTTTCCACTAAGATGACTAAGAATTTTCCACTATGGTTAGAAAGTGTATCAAAAAAGCCAAGTGATGTACAATTCATGTAAGTTCACCATAACCCGGTAGAGTGATCAGACACAAAAAAAATTCTGCCAAAAGTAAGAAAAAAAGCAAAAAAAAAGCCAAAAAGCAGTAAAGTAACTGAATTAAATCAATTTTCAGTTTATGGTCTGTAGTCCATAGGTCTGATAACACATCTAATGCATAAATGTAAGTTTTAAAGTCATTTCAGAAGAAACCTGAAGTACATTTGACTGATATTTCATTAATGGTCTATGCTGTTGTCCTGAAACACATGGGCATGCAGAAATAAAATACTCAGGAATCACTTTTAACAGCATTTTTTTTGAAACAGCATCTTTCCTGATGGACAACTCTTTCAGGACTACATGTCTCATTGATACTTCAATCTATCATTAATGTTCTTCCTCCCAGCTAGACCCCTATTCAGACGTGTCCTACTTCATAACTCAGACTTCCAAATTTGTAGCAGATTATTTTTTTTCCATGTGAAACTATGTTTTAGTGACATAATATTAAAGTTTTGTAAGCTTTAGCTCCATTCTGGGCACTGTAGCACCATATGCAGCAGGATCTGTTTGATGTGTATGTTATTTCCCCCTAGAAATGACATCCAAGGTAACAAAAGTCCTTTCCCAGCCACCAAGGATTTTAAAAGCATTATCAGTAATGTAGTTGATTGCATTATTTGCAGAGAATATTCACCCATTTACAGTGAAGAAATAGACAGATGCCATGCTGACCGCTTCAGGGAGCAGGAAAGGACTATTAGAAATGGGGGTTCTAATAGAGCTATTGTGTCCCATTTCACTTCTAATAACTGTGATCTCTTCGTGTCCTTCAGCGGGGTTTCCAAGATGCTAACTGCTCAGAGCTTAATAGGCATATAGATTCTCACTAGCCAGCAAAATTAGATGACAGAATAATTTTCTACCAACTTTTTCTTGTGCTTATATCTATCTCAAAAGTAATTCCCACAATATCTAATGTTGTTGCAGTTTTGCTTCTGTTTTTCACAGATGTTTAGTGACTCATGCAGTCATTTTTCAGTCTTGCAACCCTTCTCATTGTTTGATTTATTTCCCTTCGCATATTTCAGCATACTTCACACTGAATCTGTCTTTTAAAATATTTTTCACAGCCTTATAAATCACATATTTTTTTCTCCCCTTAAGATTTCCTTCAACTGCCTTTTTAATTTCTTGTGGAGATTCAAACTTACAATAGTAAGGACCAATAAATCTCCCCTTGAGCTAGACTGGCAAACAAACCCTTGCTTTMTGTTAACTGCATAGGTTTTAAGTAAAGCAGACACATGTGAAGAAGTGATGAGCTCTAGTGTCAAATATAGTTTATTCCTTAAATGTAGTTTTAGAACATGGAAAAGTGTGACTAAGAAAACAGAAGATAAAAATAAGGAAGAAAAGTGAAAGGCTAAGTAGTCTAGAAGAAAAGGTGAATTAATAGTGTAGGAAAATGAGCAAATTGGCAGCTATTGGGTAAAACKAAGCAGGTGGCTTAGGAAAGCAGCCATTCCACAAAGGGAAGAAGCAATCACAGCAAAACAACAGCTRTCTCAAAGTGCCCTACATTTTCTCAGAGAACACAAATTGACTTGAACATCTCCAGTCTTAACTCTAAAGGCCAAAAGGTGGAGAGAAGGAAAGTATCAGCTACACTGCAACTTTTGCCAGAGTGGGGTAATCACTCTGAACCACACAGCTGTGACTCTCTCAAAAGTATGGAAGAAGGAGATACTGTCAATTCCATGCCTTTTCCTGCAGCCAAGCAGTCTCKTTTTTACTTCTGTAGCTGCTCCTACTGGCTGGAGTCCACTTCCACCTTTCCTCTATGTTTGGTTATTTATCTTAATATTTATTCTCACCTTCRCTGCTCTTCCTTTATCTACTAGAGTTTTACATTACATTCTGTGACGGTATGGAAAAACAAAGTATGGGGTTTGGCTTTTTTAAAAATAAAATGTGTAAGAATTAACAAAACAATAAATTGGGGGGAAAAGGAACAGAATATTCCACAGGAGGGGTAAGAATATAAGAATAAAACATAAAAAAAAAATCTGAAAAATAGAGGCAGAAACTCTTGCCAGAACTGACCCACTTGCRAAGTATGAATGCTTCATATAAATACGTTAAATGTTTATAGTTTCTTATAATCCAGTGGTTCAGTTCTAACATAACATAAAGAATCATACCCAAATKAGTTCACTTGGAGATGTGAAGAAATACTTTAAAGGAAAATATAATTTCATTAAATGAAGTAGCAAAAAGCAGTATGACAACTTCTGAGATTTTTTGACTTCTGACCCAAAAGCTATACCTTCCGAAATATACTTATGTGCATGTGTGTGTATACACATATGTATTGTTTGAATATATATTCATTATAGTACCTCACACATACAAATATTTATGTTCATATAAAATGCATAACATGAGTTTGTAATGGATAAAATAAACAGTGACAAAACCATGAGGAACTATGCAAGTCATCCTAACTGAGCAATATTAAGCTATAAATGCCACCATTCATCCTGCATTCTATATATATTTTACAAATATATTCCTATAAAAATGTTAAAAAGAGTTTTACAAATTTTATTAGCATTATTTTTCATATCCATCTGCCTGCAGAAACAGGCTCCCTTAGTACTAGGATTCCAACTGTAGAGGGCCCTGAGGGAGAGGAATAGTATAATATTTTTTTAAAACCTCTCAAATTATGCAAAGTAGATTTCCAAAATATAAAAAGTGTCATAAGCTTCAAGTCTCCTGTGAGCTAAAAGCTTGTGCCAATGGAAATCAAGGATTCTTYCCTAAGAGCATAAAGTTTCCCTTTTCATTCCTTAGATTTGCAAGATATCTCTAATTGGCACCATCTCTGAACTGTGCCCAGGCCTGCTCTTCAATAAATCTAACTTTCAGCACTGCTTGTGCACATTCTGAGAAGACAAAAACACARAAAAGAAAAAAATGTTCCTCTTGAAAACTGTGCAACTTAATATTCTGTAGAGTTCTGTGGCTGCAAATGTAGTCCACTCAAGTCCTGTTGGGACAAGAGCAGGGGAGTTAATTAAAGTGGCTATAAATGCACACAACTTGTAAATGATGACATGAATACCTAATACTTTACACAATGTGACACACAAACACAATAAGTGACCTTTTCAGGAGTCAGACTGGCTCAGCAGGCACACAGAGGTATTTTGGAGGAGCCACTCAGGGAACTTAGTGTTCAACCTGACTTTAAATTTGCCCTCTTGCATATAGGCTATCGACACCTATTATAAATAACATAAACAAAAMCAGAGTTTTAGTTTATACACATGGAAATGGAAACAAGGGTTTGGCAATAAATTGTTCAGCTCTGGCTTTGAAAAAAATGAGTTAAGACTGTTAGAGGAGGGAAGTTTCTGTGTGATGATTGTCTCAAAATGCCTGGAACATCTCATTTCTCCATGGCCAAGGAAAAAACTGTCCTAAGYCTAATACATAAAGTTACATTTCTATAGCCACTTAGAAGAAACAGAAAAGGACTTCTAAGATAAGGGGAAAGCTTCATGTGGCAGAATCTGAGAACATACAATATGTKCTTAGAAGAATTATCTTTCAATAATACATGCTTAAATATGGATAACTATTGTAATAAATCACCCTTAAAATCAGTTAGTTTGATTGTAATAATATTTTTCTTGGAGTTGTGATAATTTTATCATTATATATAGATATTCAATATACAGTAGGGTGACTGGATTTGAACTAAAATGTAAAGCTATTCACTAGTGGATTAAAAAAATTCAGAAATGTTTATTGATTTATATTGAAAGAAGGATCAGAGAAARAGTTGGTCAATATAGTAAAATTTACCTGATAAAGCAAAATAATGTACCTTAATAAAAGTATGAAAAAATTTAATGCAAAGTCAAATGAAGATGTACTTGTTCTTTTAAATAGCATTATCTTCCTGATATAAAATTATATCACAATGAAGTTAAGAAGGCACAAAGTGAAAGCAAACTACAGATATGTACATATATCTGCACATATGTGAAACTTGACAGACAAGGATCAGAAATGTGAATCTAGAGTAATTTTAGCAAYTTTTATAAATACTCAAAGCAAGATAAGTGAGGACTACTCTTTGCAGGTACAAATCATTGCATCATATTGTGCTTAGATTTGCCCAAATTTCTGAGTGTAAGTCTATGCCTACATGCTGCCAGATCAGCAGTTTGCAAGTGGGAGGCTGAAACAAGCCAAAATTTCAGTGTTATCTCTTCCAAATTTTTCTGGTGCATTAGCAACCACTTTCTGGCTGCAAACAATACCATACTGTATGTGTCATATTGTTAGTACTATGGCTTAATTTCAGATGTAAAACTGCCTCTCAAAATAGAGCAGAGTGAATTTTTAAAAAAGCCATGATACCAGAAGTGTGAGAAACTAGAAAAGACAGAGGGCCATATTTTCAGGTTCCTTGGATATATCACAACATATGGTCTAGAGAACATTTTTGTTTAAAACATCTCCAAGATACTGAATTGTCATTCATAAGAAGACTTCTGTGCTTTTGGATTCTGAGGACTAGAATTAAACCTCATTTTGTATTTATTGTTGGCATAAATACACATTTTCCCATAGTACCAAAGAGAAAAAATTTATCTAAGAAATATTCCTGGTTTATTGGTCTCTATTGAAATGGCCAGGAAGCTACCTACATACAAACCCCCACCTTTCTGGATTTGGGACAGTTGTGTTATTGGGATGAATTAGCCATGCAGAATTTCAGYGTTACAGTTAAAACCAGACAGTTTTCCCCGTGCCAGGTACTTTTCTATTTCAATATTTAAATAATCACCTTTTAAACCCCGGTGAAGTATTTTAAACTATGAGTATTTTAGTTTAGATCCTCAAATATCAAGATCTATCCCAAACTCACATTTGTTTCACTGGGAGCTGTCCATCAAAACCCTGCCATTTTAAAAATATGTAACTCAGGTAATTGTAGGATAAAAAGTTAAACTTTAGAACGCTGTTCTAAAAGGACTATAAAGATTTCTAGTACAAACAGGCTCTCTTGGTTGCAACTTAAGTTTGCTTTCAAATATTTAACATATGACATAAAATGAATTACATGGTACTTTTAATTACAATAGTTAAAGCAGTAATCATCTTTGAGAAAAATCTTGGTCACACACTTGTCCTGATTTCTGGAATACCAAAAGTTTAAATATAAATCTCCTTTATTACATGTTATATCACTTCAATTATCCTCCTTTCCTCTCAATCTGCACAAACCAATTATCAACTGCTTTTGGCTGCTTTGTGAGAGATACAGAAAGTGACCTTAAGGCACTCACAGCAGCCACATGAAGATCATGCTAAAGTTAGGAAACTCTCCCAGTGCAAGAGAAGCAGGAGCTACTCTGAATTTCATTGTCATAATCTGCTGAATGACATCACACAACTTGCATGGAAACTAGAGAACAAACCCACATGGAGGTATCCCATTCTAGGGGAATACTTCTCTCTCGCCACATTTCAGTTAATGTCCAGGCTCCAGTGAGGGTAAAATGAAAGCACAGGTTAAACCAGCTTAGATTTGGTCTAAGGTTAGACCTTGCTATCTGCACTAAATCCCAGTGTTGTGCTGCTTCAGTTGTAATTAGGGAATGTGACATCTATCCACTGTGTTACACACTTTTTAATTCTACAGATGCTGTGAATGCCTATTATTTTTTTAAAAAAATTAGAATAATACAATGAACTGGAGGTTGTTTTCTTGAAAGTGTATTACACGACAAATCTATTACAGAATACTGCTTAACTGGGACTTAAAAGCAGTGGAACAAAAGAGGGAAAACACCTTCACGAGCTTCATCCAGTACATGAAATTCACTGTTATGCTTTCTGTGTGGTGAGATAGTCATACAATGAGTGAGGGGTTGAAATTACTTTTGAATACAATGTGTTTTGAAACAATGTGTTTTTCAGGTTAGGATGTATTTCCAAATACGCTGTAAAAATGCAAAGAATATTGGTTTACTCTGAAATAATAAAGCAGTTCATTGAATCAGTCCATCTTGATGACATTGATGCTACCTACTACTGTGGTTGATGTATGAAAATTTCTTTATCCAGAAAAATATGCAGGTTCATGCATAAATATAAGTGTTTGAATACGAACCAACCAGTTAAGCATGTGCTAATTATGCATGTTCCTGTGCAGAAGAGCAATATTCCTTTAATTGGTGAAAGACCTAATGCAATCAGCAGAAATGCCAGAATTTTCTGAAATGAGGGAAACAAAGGAGTGAGCTGCAATAAGAGCAACAAGCTAAAGAAATGGGAGTTTRAGGTTACCCTAGGATGAAACACAGAAATGGGTACAGAATTATAAAAGAAATCTCTCTTAGAATTTCTTCCTCTTATTTATTGTGGAAGACATCCAACTCAGGAAAAGAGCTTTGGCCCTTTAGGGGAAATGTTTAATTACAGGGATAATGTGACTCTTTTGTCCTCAGCTTTTGATGTCGTTTCTATGATGGGAAAAATATTTAATGGAGCACCCCCATAAATCCTGATGAAGTCAGGAGGAAATGCAGAGGCTATGACAAGTCCTCACAGCTATACACTAAGTTTTTTAATTGCACAATATTTTGTGTTTGTTTTGATAATAAAATTCTTCTAAATGGTGATAGTATTTTGCATTTTTAGCAGTACACCATAATTTACTTTGTAAGAAAATGCAATGTCAAGAAATTAATTCTTCAGATAATTCCTCTTGACTAGTTTTCTATTATAAAAATTCTACCTATCATTAAATAGGGTAAATATATGATTTGTAAATGCTTCTGCCTTGAGGTATTTTCTGTCAAAAATGATTTCTAACTTTTTAGAAAAATAACAGCTAATTTCTCAAGTGGACTTCCATAGTACCTTAAAATGCACAGCAAATACAGAATCACACCAAATAAATTCAGGACAGTGTTAATGATAGTCTATAAATTCTTGATTAAGGAAAAACCCAGAGCAAAAAGGCACAAATTGAGAGTGGGAAGGATGTATTCTAGTAGAATAAATAACTCCCTGTGGACTGACATACACTGTAAAAAATAATGTATTTAAATTCTGACATATATTACACATTCAGTTCTCTTGTAACTGGTTATGGCCAAAATATGCAATTCATTATTCATACCATCATAAGAGAAAGCCATCACRTTCAGAACAAAGATGCTACCGAGTTTTTTAAAAGCTAGCTTTTAATAATTCCTGACTAGATTTAGCTTGATTCATTAGTGGCCTCAAAACTCCCTATTCAGACACTGTGCCATATAGAAATATGGCTCCTTGCACTTTACTGCTCATCTTCCTATGCAGAATACTGAGAAGATGGATGTGTTAGAGCAGAATAAAGTTTGAAGCTTTTATAGAAACATCAGAGCACTGGACAGAAAATTATAAAAAACCCACTGTCTTTATGATATTTTTGCATTGTCTTGGCTTGGTATTTTGAGATGGTGGGGTGTAGGGTTTTTTAAAAAAATACATTCTCAAGCATATCAGATCTGCACAGGAAGTAAAAAAAAAATCACACTACATATCCCAGAGGCTAGAATTACTTCCTTCCCAAAKAAATAATTAGGCAGATTTGCAAAATGCACATTATTTTCCCAAGTGAATGGAAYGGCTCCAAGCGATTAAATACCTAATTAGGTTGTTTTTCTAAAATGCTTATTATTTACGTGAGAGTCTCATCACAGACTCCAGGTAAATACTGTCTCCCTGCTAGCAGTTATTACCAAAAACGCCTCCATAATTTCCAGCCTTGCTCCAGCAGCGATACCAACTGAGGATATTACTTGGGGCCATGGATCATGAAAGGCAAAATCTGACTGTGCCAGGCAGCCCATTTAACTGACAAGCTGAGCTTCCTTTGTACCTGGCATTGCACTCCTTCATTTTCYAAACCCAGTGGAAAGCAAACAAAAGGACTTTTTAGTACTTTAGTTCATGTTTTAGCTGGCCAGAAATTCTGCTGAAGGCTGTGCCTATGTGTGTTTATGTGCATGAACGGCTACAGAAGCGAAGAGAGAAAAAAGCCCCAAGTTCTTATTAACTGTTTTCTACCTGGAAAGGATAACAAAGGAAATGTGCTTGTCAAAAACTAAATAATSAAGCCTTTGAGCACACCCCACTCCATTTGACATGGAGTTTTCTTTCCCAAGCAGCCRTCTTGGGCCAAGTTATGAGAGCATACCAGCCTTCACTTGTAACTACTCTCATTGCCTCTCTCTAGGGGACACACAGCCCCAGTGCCAGGCATTCAACACGTGAATGTGAATATTCCTATTCACCAGGTAGGAAAGGAAAAGGTCAGGCAACAAGACCTAGCTGGTTCTCCTATGCAGCCAAGGGACAATACCAAATGCCCTTTTTCTAGTGATCACAGACAAAAAACTGACCCACAGAAGTGACCCCTTCTCGTTACTCTACCTCCAGAGTCAGTTTTCCTCATACTTATATCTGTTCAGAGGCCTCACAGCTTTGTGGTCCTTACAGAAGAGATCAAGAGTGACTGGAATCTCAATTAGAAAAGAAGAGGGCAGGACACAGAAAGGCATGGCAAGGTGAGGGAGAGAAAAGAAAGACAAAAGGAGAAATGAAGAGCAAGAGGAAAAGGTGGAAAAGAATCAGAGGGTGTGSCAGTGACATTTAGGCATCAGCAAAGAAGGTAACAGAGATGGGAAGACAAGAAAAGGAATGACAGTGAAGGACAGAATATAAAATATTTTACTTCCCAAAAACCTAAAAAAACAAATACATTATGAAAAGAAATAATGTAGAATCAGGATAGGCATATTGTTGGAAAAAAGGAACAAATAGTGAAACAGAACAAACTATGAACAGACAGAACAACTAAGCAGGAGAATTTTAACTGACATACTTTTGACACTGTATGTCCCAGTTGTAAAATTTGTCTGTTTTTTAACACCTGTAAGCTAGTTATATTTTACCCATCGCTTTACACATATGTTTTACATTTATATCTTATATATGAATATAGATGAATTCACAGTCACAACCAGATATCTTAAATGGGGGATGAGAATTTCTTCAGATTTCTAATTTGGTATAAATACAGTAAAACTGTGTCCTGAACATCTTGGTGATTTCTGTAAAAATCTGACAGTAAAAGTATTCCTGAAGCACTGATGTCTCATGCAGTGTTAGGCACAAAGCTGAAGGTGGAGTAGCTGAGGTGTGCACCAAGTGCCAAGAACTGCACACTTTGCCAGGTCATTGCTTTTATAGCAGTACCTCATTTTTTATGAGGTTTAAAAAGAGACATCTAGGGCAAAGGGGAACAGAGAAGAGAAGAAAACAGGAACTGACTGACAGGCAGGTAGTGTGCTCGCAGTCACACACCAGGATGCTGATAGACGGTCTCAGTTTCAAATATAATTGCTTCCTAACATTCTGGTCTGTGTTACAAATAAATAGATTATAGGATGCATCTTAGTGCTTCAGTCTGGGCCTACTCAAGGCACCTAAGGGTTAACACTCCACATTTCATATAATCTTATATACCTTTCATATTACAGCCAATTATTTCTGTTGAAATTTATATATGAGCATTTGCAGTAAGCAAGGTATGCAAARGTATTGACAGAGAAAGTGTGAATATTCAAAATTAAATAGTTAGTGAAGGACATGACTAACAAGTCTCTGTCAAGTTTCACTTCCACAGGTGTTTCAGAAATGGGAAAGTCTTATAAGAACTTCATTCACCCTTATTTAAACAATGTATAAGTAAAATATACGTTTCACTGTCATTCTCAATTCATTGTATCTCATGTGCCTTTATTCCTACTTCGGCTATGAATGAGACTGAATTGTGTACCAGAAAACGTCTTTTTGGAAGATGTCCCTGATTCTGCCCAGCTGTACTTGACAGAACCACCTAACTCCAGGCTCCAATGTTAGTTTCCTTACAGACGTTTATGCAAAANAAACAAACAAAAAACTGCAGTAAATATAGGGATATCAATTTTTTTTTCTGGAAAATCCTATTGTCCTATTAGGTTCACTGAAATAATGAGGCTACATTGGCTTTAAAACTGGAAAATGAAACAAACATTTCTAACTAACGTAAATTTATCAGGCAAAAGCAAAAAAGCATACTGTGAGCATCCTAATAACTCCTTTAYAAAAGCATATTAAAACTTGCCATCTGCTTAAGCACAAATATTTTCTATGCTAAGGAATCTAGACTTATTTCCAAATAAGGCCACTCTGTTATCACATGGTGGTGAATATCATAAGCAACAGATAATTATAGTTAACAATTTGCATGCCTTTAAGAAGGGAAGGCAACAAGGCTACCAAAGGACAGTAGGTGACATGATGGCTTTTTTAATGTGAACATGGATTCTCCATGGGTCAGAATGAGAATATTGYTATTGCATACAGACTTTTAATTCATGACCAGTTTGATTCACCATTGTACTAGACTGTATTTGACCCAGTTACATAATCAAAATCTCTTTCCTAAATTAAAAACCTTGTCYCCTTTCTCCCATTTATTTGTTTTCTTGAGATACCTTTCTGGGGAAATAGAATGTATTGAGAAGCAGTTTGAACCATGTTACTTTTTATAACCCTCACTTGCACCTACATTATGCAATCATTTGACACATCTGCTCTATCAAGAACAAATCTGATTTAAGAGTTTTAATAAGACCTTGCATCAATAAATTATAACAGATTGGTGATTAGTAGTATTATTTATRTGCAATATTTTGTACCCCTTATAATGCTGATGTCTGCTTCACAGGGATTAATTATTTTCATAATTTTGTCTAAGTAGTAATATAGAAAATGTCAAAAAGAAAATTAGATTTTCACTTCCCAGACACAGAAATTTAATTAAAGCCAGCTCCTTGTTGAAGGGGAATGTCCTTAGCTGGTTCTGTGATATGGCAGCAGCTCTACACGCTGCCATGTGGGAGACCAAGGCTCAGAAAGTGACTCAGGGAATATTAATCACTAGGCTTTGGAGACTAAACACATGCTGAATGTGCCACAGTTGGTCCCAGCAGGTTATTTATGGAGTATATAAGTGAGCAGACAGCAACGATTTCTTATAGAGGCTGCTGTGCACAGCCCACCACCTCAGGGATGGCATTATATTGAAAGAAACCCTCTGCCTAGACAAAAACTGATCCATTAGGAAATCTCTAATTATCCAAACATGAAAGGTCAGCTGGCCCTTATGCTGAATGAGTGCAAGATAAAGACCTCAAACAAATTCCAGCTGTAAAAATCAACATCTTCTCCAATCTGATAGACATATTTAGGACAAACATGTATCTCCAGTCTGTGGAAGAACAGTCCATATATAAACTACTGAATTGCTATAATGGAAAGCTAAATTCCCAGCCTTAGGGGAGAAACTGGAGGCATTATTTACTCATTCTATACACCCTCAGTCTTTAGATCTTTTTGTTTCATGCCTTGAACAGTCACCAATACTTCTCCTTAATTCCTGGCCTCTTTGCCCTCTTTCTTCCCTTCATGACTCTTCTTTCCAGTATTCCCTGTATTATTATTATTCCTTCCTTCTATTTATCTCAATTGTTTCCATCTTTCACACAGAGACTTCCTCRTGAACATCAATTGCCTACGGACTARAAYGGGAGCGCTGAGCAAGGCCATTCAGAGCTCAGAACCCAGCCATGGACATCTGAATGTAATCCTGGTTCAAAGTGAATCTACAYCCATAAAGGAACACAAAAGTTTCTTTTTCAGAAGCTGACCCTATTTTCTTAAAAAATATATTTTTGAGGGAAGATTGGTGTTAAGGAGAAACAGTCAAAATCACTGTACTAGCTACAACAGCAYTTACATACGATGAATTAGAAAATAGCTTGAATTAAAAACCCATTCAAGCAGTTCAGCATAAAGTTGGTGACTAATAAAACTGTATGGCTTGATTTTACTGTTCATGTATGTGATGATTTTTCTCAATCAGATGGCAACTTATAAGTGAGTTGTCAACCATGTAGTCACATCAAGTTATCATTGTAAGGTAAACCAACATGAATAGAAGTGCTTTCAGTCAAATCAAATACCTTTAATTTCCAAAATCACAGCTCTCACTGACTACAGCTGAGACAAAAATTCACCTCCACTTCAGCTGGACATAGAAATGTGAAAGACAGAGAAACTCTTCTGCACACACTTCTGTCACTGCTCCAGTATGTTTATTTTATATTGACACTGGCCAGCTCATCTCATARGACAAGAAGTGTGCTTTCAAAGTTAATTTCTAGTTCCTTTTAGAGTTAATTAATTTCTATRCAAGATTGTTTCATTATCTCTTGTCCTTCATTATTGCTAACCAGATTAAGCCTATGTGCACTGCCATCTCTATGCAATTTACAACTGAAATATGTTGCAATAGAAGTACTAGTGAGAGATAAGGGAGAAAAACACCTATGGCTAAGACATCTAATGCGGAATTTAATTATGGCCACTCAGATCTCTGTAAGTATCACGTTGTGGGATTTCACTGTAGTTGTTCCCAGAGAAGAACCCAATGCCTGCTTCAAATACGCCATGGGATCAAGCTCTGTCTGTTCTGTAGATTTGGAGGCTGTTTACATAGGAAGTTGGCATCCTGTCACCACAGGGCAGCACAAAGACTTCAGGGAACAAACCTCAGATGTCACTGCTTGAACTTCAGTCAACACTGAAAATGGAAATGAAAGAGCTGCTGTGACTTCTAACCATGTTCTTTGAGCTAGTCTCATGAGCTTGTGCTAGTAAAGGAACACAAAAAACCACTTGATACACTGTTGGTTCATGTTTATTTTATGACCACAGCAAGAGGAGAATGCAGAAGATCATAAAAAATTCTTCATGAAACTACTTCAGAAAACTTCTGCAAATTCAACTAATACTTGTGAGTAAAAATCTGGTTTATCTATGTTTTTGGTTTCCTTCCCTGTCAAAGTCTGCTTCTGTATGCTCAGACATTTCATACCACCAATAAATTACAAAAAGTTTACAGCTGTCAAGAATTCAATGCTCTTAAATATTAAACTTAAGGAGCACATTCCATTAATTCCTAAAGCTGCAAATGTGTGTGTTTTCAATCTCTTTTATTTTACTCCTCCAATAATCACACCCGTTCCTGAATTTTGTRATTTCCTAAGGTATCTCAAATGTGTTTAGGCAGGGTTATTGGAGAACACAGATTTTAGAAACTGTTAATATACTGAGGTTTCACACCAGGCAAGGCCTATTTTTAATACCAATTAGTTCACTCTAGGCCCCAGCAAGCTTCTACATTACATTCTTGAAAAAGTTCTGTTCATACAACACTGACCTTCACTTTAAAACCCCTTGCAYACACACACCTGAAATTTATTGGAGCTTTGGTCTATAACAGAAATGATTCAAACACACTATTTGTTGTGATCAAATCAAACACAGTATTCTTCCTCTCTTTTACTTGCAAACTTTGCTTAAGCTGCTCATTCTCCCCTTTTCTATGATGAAACCGGGATTTTCAAAGATGATTCAGAGATTCATGACTGCACTGACATACTGTTATTATACAAATAGCATGTAATGTGGATAAAAAATTTAATATAACCCTAGAAGGTTTCCTTCAGTGGAACGTGGTTCTTAAGGCAATTTATTATACTTTAAAGCTTTAGCCCTTTTTTATCAGCAGTTCCATACACAAATTTGGGTAATTCTCCTTATTTATTTATATATCTACTAAAATCAGATTACTTCCAGATACAATAGTGTTTTACAGTCATCAAGAGAACTGCATCTTTTATCTGAATTCCTTTAAAATACATCATGCATATGATTACTCATAAGAAACAAAGTGATGCAAGGACATTTTTGCAAAATGCCTACAGCAGTGTAAAACCTTGCCTTTCCTTGCTGGCACTGACTTTTCTACTACCAAAGAACTGTGCAAGTCTACTTTACACCAGACCAAAGCTCATAATGCTGTAATGATATCTTAAAAGTGCAACTGGGTTGGTAAGAACAGTCAGTATTTAAATGGGGTAATACATTGTACATTTGTATACAATTCCTGCTTTGAGTTAATGCTGCAAGATTCTTTGCCCTGCACAGTAACTAACCATAAATKATCTTTCATGCATATGCAAATCTATCCCTCTAAGCATCTTATTAATTATTTCAAAGATACTTGGAGGTCACCACTCATGGAAATTTSTATGCATGAAGCCTCATTAATACAAGACACCACACAGAGAGATGGGATAGATTTTTGTTGCTGTTTAACAAGGGCAGAGAGTATAATCTGTAACATTTACCTTTTTGTTTTAATGACCAATGAAATTGAGTCAGCTCCTATCTGCAAGCCCTTCCTCTGAACTGACAGAGTGGGTTAGAGTCGTGGGGCTGCTGCCACACTGCTCTGRACAGCTAAATCCTATCAATGCTTCAGTTCCTGTGCTCAGAGCTCTGGTCCTCAACATGAACTGTTCTCAGCTGGAATTGTGCTGCCTGGCACTGGGTGAGCAGCTGAACACCAAGGAATTGATGTTGTTCTCCCAAAGATCACTGCAATGACACATTTTGTTTTGGAACAAAGTGAAGCTATGGCACTATTGARGTGATATAGCTCATCAGCTGAGATGACAGCCTTCTTTTGAACACGTATTWCCTCCTGCTTAATTAGACCCCATAACAGAAAGCAAAGCAAAGCAAGGATATAACCACACAAAATACCTGAATGCAATGACAAAATGCATCCTCTGGCACATCTGTGCCAGGAAGCAAGAAATTAAACCWACTTGAGAAGCCCTGATTATCTGAAATCCCTTGATCCTTTCCAGCTCAAGTTATCATACACTTGTGATGATAACACTGATCTCGTCTGTCACAGTGACCCTTTGCTGTAGCAGCTGCTGTTTATTTTTATTCTATTGTGTGTGTGCTGCTTTCACCTCYAGGTTGATCCAATAAAAGATATAAAAAACTTGCTATGTTGGTACATTCCCTTGATAAAAATCAGGAACAGCGAGTCAAATGTTAATGGAAACTGCAGGCTATGTTCATTATRTTATCTCTATTTTTGAAAAACACTAGAATGAACAGAACTAATTGGAAGTGCAAACAATTTAAATGCACTTAATTACAAAATCAAGCCCTCCTGTACAGTTTGAGGGCAATGTGTGCACATATGCCTTGTAGAAATGTGCTAGGTTTTAAGTAAAACTACTCCTAAATGAAAATGATAAAATAACTTTTTAAAAAGTCCAAACCTCAAACTTCAAGAAATCACAAATACTATTTCAGCATTAGCTTGTGGTGTTTAAAAAGACATGTATTCATGCAGACTCTTTTGAGCTATCTGAGCAACCTGGTCACCTAACATAACACAAATCTCATCAGAATAAATGACCTTGTACTGTATTCCTTTTAGAAGAAGGCTCAAAAGAACCTCCATCCTTTCAATAAAGCTCAGACSTAACATTTTTTTTTTACTTTGACTCATGCTCAGTTAGATATACCATGCTTTAAACCCACTTTGCCAGAGCAAGAAAGAAAATCTTTTCTTGGCATGTCCCATGGTGTTCATTCCTGCCAAGGGCAATTCATTTTAGGCTTCACTGAGGTAATTAGAAAAAGCTGTATCAAATAGTGCTTTATCACCCTCACATATAAATACGARCTGCAAATTGCAGTCGCAAAGTGAAGATTGTGAACTGTAGACTGTAAAAATGCCATCTTATGCTATTCAATAGAAGYTACAGAATAAGAAAATCACATTATACTGTCGTGAATGTTTCTTAATTGAACTCATTGATGATGAAAGCTGCTGCATTCACAGATATGAAGGAGGTTAAAACACTTGTATCTGAAAGCAGGAAGGGGTTAGCAAGTCAGGCATGCCTCCACAGGTGTAATGAAACTCAATTTCAGGACTTGCTCAAAGGACAAAAAAAAATCATTAGTTCCTAACTCGAGTATGAGTAAATACTGGAGACAACCAAATTACTTGTATATCAGAAAGTTAGGCTCAGGTAGCAGCAGAAATGAACCAGTGAAGTTACAACAGCCTTGCTTAGATTCTTCATTCTGCAAAGCAGCTTGAAAGAGAATACTTCCAAATACTTTTTTTTTTCTTTTTTAAAATACAAAACTGCTAACATAAGACAACTGATGGAGGCAGCAATCAATGAGAGAGAGAAAATGTATTGCCATTGTATTACTATTTCTACTGCTATTAGAACTACTTTAAGGTACAGTATTTTGAAAACAACTTTTTGATTTGGTAAGTTCTGAAATTTTGAGATTAGCAATATTTTAGTCTTCCCATATTTAGCTATTATAACACTTAGAGTATACCACAGCTGAGGCTAGACTGGCAGCAATAGCTTCTTTTCCATTCCCTCAGCTGAACCCTATCCCACTTGAACAGTGGAAGTACACTGATCCTTCGTGCATCCCCACAGTATCTCTTTCTTGAGCCAAACCCAGGCCTTGCTCACCACTCCAAGACTGAAATCATGATCCTGAGCAWYCCARCACCATCTCCCTGCATATTCTCCTYATCCCATCCCTRCTCTGCTTCCACTGTTCAATTCCCATTATGTTCAACTTCAGCAAACAGAAAAAAGACTGTCTTGCAGCTGCCAGTCAGGGATAAAAACTTCTGAAAACTTCCTAGTCTCCTCTTTGAGAAAAAAGGACTTCTGAACTGAACAACTGGAGTTGAAGATCTGTGGGAAACCCTAATACAAGTTTTGTGCAGCATGACTAGCAATGGTTTTACAGACAGAAGAGGCAGAAGGGTCATTAGTTTGACATATCAGCCTGAACTGGGGCAGCTCTGTGACACAGCSACAGCAGCAAGGAGACCCACAGGACAGCAGAAAGATGAGCTGCCTGCTGCACCACTGGCATAACTGATTAACCTAAGGGGCTAACAGAAAGAAAGGGAAGAAAATCAATAAAAGAGGGGGAAAAAGGAAGGACTCTGCTCAAACAGCTTATTAATTTGCGTGGGAGCAGAAAATGGATTAACTTCTGGAGAAGCGAGGAAAGAGGCTGAGAGCACACATTGACCACAGTACTATGCTAATGTAAAGGTCAAGGAAAGAACACTGGGTATAAAGTTCCTGTTCAGTTTCTCATGACAAGTTTGCCTACACAACATTAAAAACTATTTCGTKCACTATGAGATCAGTGTGCAAATGCAGTAGCAGAGCGACCTGTTTAGGGGGAAGTAAAAYGAGACCTGGAAAGRCAGCAMATAAATCAGAAATTCTAGTGAAATKTGAAGAAACATTGCTTCCTTTCTCTTGAAGCAATTAAAGAGAGATAATTTTAAATATCTTATTTTTCAATGTTACTACTTTCAATATTCCTACTGYACTTTTAATATCTTCAAGGCATACTCTCAGGTTAAACAGATGCCACTCTCCTAAGAATTTTTGTCATTTTTYCTCCCATCTAAAGGGTTTTCAAACTTCTATATCAGCCATCCAGGTAATCAGGCAAACCCATCTTCTATGCASCTGCTAATATGCTGGAAAATTATTCTCATACCACGATACAGCACTTGAGACAAACATATATGCACACATTTTAATTTATCACCAAGAAAAAAGAATTCTATATATAGAATATATTTCTTCATGATTTCTTTCTTGATTCTGCAGTCCACATGCCAGTGTAACAGAATCAATTCTCAAAACGAATCATCCATATTCTATTTAAGTCTTTGTTTAGCTAAGTCAAACTTTCTTTCCTCCTTGGATAAAACACCTAACTACATTTYATTCAGTGAAGTGACACTTAGCAGTACTAACTTCATCAATAGGAAGATTATTTAAAATTCCTATTGCAGTCCCTTTTTTATTAGTACATGAAGACAGACCAAGAAAGTTATTAATTTACTTAATTTGGAAGTGGAAATATGAAGGTCAAGGTGTTTTGGGTTTTTTTTTTTTTTAACCAGAGAACAGTGCTCTCATCTGCTTGCACTTCATGAGTATAAAATATTAATATGAATGAAGTAAACATTTGATTTTAAAAGAAATGCCCTTTGGAATCCAGTTGATTCTGCAGTYCACATGCTTAGCAAAAACCATTTCAACATTCAAATATTTTCTCCAAGAAATTCAACAACTCCCATGAATGCAGTATAATTTCACTGATATACTCACAACTAATAGATGACAAAAAATCTCATTGTGAAATAAAAATTACATGAACAAAAGAAAAAATCATCTGAAACATACCTACACAGGGGAGGGAATAGCCAAGCTCTGGGTCATGGATGAASTGGCGGTCATTCAGCATGGTCACACAGTACAGGTGGAAGCAGTCCAGGCAAATGACATGGCGATGCACACATTGGAACACAAGCACAGGACTCCTGTTATAAACAAAATAGTGGGACTGATAAACAAGGACYGGACTGAACTCCAGAAAAAGCTTGATTTTAGACCTCTAATTTAATAATAATTTTCCATTCATAGTACACAAGGTTATTATATACATAAAATTAGAATTTATCCTGGCATATTGCAGCACTCKTAAAAAGAGATAGTTTCTAACATGAATCAGATGTGAGGAAATGGAAGTAAAGCTTTAACTGAGAGTTGARACTTTACTGAAAACTGAAACCTAAAGCAAGAAATGTCCTTTAGTAACAGAAATCCTTTATTTGAGGTGAGGAAAGATCATGTCTGGTAAAACATCAAACGACAAGTAGGATAAAATCAGAATGTGGCCAGCTAGGAAAGCTAAAGATTTTGTGAAAAGCACCTTGTGCCTTCAGCCTCTCAAGGCAGCCATTTGAACTCTGCACAGAGGTCATTCCCTTAGTAATAATGAGTAAAGTAGTTCAGCTTCTGGTCAAAGGTATGGGATTCAATTTGGGAGCGAGACACCTAAACTTAAATGCTGTGTATAAATACCAACCCATATGGCAAGTGAGAAATTCCTGCTATAGTCAATACACTTGGCAGAGGCTGGAGCTGATCAGCTTCCAGGAATCTGCAGTAGGATGAGCTGAATCASCAGTTTGGCTCCACTGTCTGTGTGGACTATGCCTCCATGAACCCTTAGAGGAGCTCAGACACCCATCTCAAATGCAGAGACCCAGCCAAATACAGCTATCCCACACCTGACAGGACACTGATCATAGAGATACAGAGAGCAAACACTTAGAATAAGTGAGGACAAACAGTTTTACTCCTGAGCTGGCCTACACTCAGAAACTCTCCAGTGATGGACACAGCAAGGAGAGCTAGAGACCCAGTGGTTCCCAAAATCCTGCCCAGGACCAGCACACCAAAGGTGAAAGAAAAATTGAGTAACACAGAAAATATTACACACGTGAAATGTGCCTTCACTGCAGGAACACACTGATTAAACCTAATGAGTATGCTCTAATATAAGTTAACTTCTGCTAACTCCTGATGGACATATCTCAACTGTCAGTTCCAAAGTAAAGTGTATTACACATTATTTCTTATCTTTCAGAGCTATTAYCAACCTCGTGTCTCAAAATTGCAAAAATAAAGAGAGAAATGTTAAGTTGAGGACAGTGAGATTCCCATTCAAATGCTGAATTACTTTATTCCTTTCATCTGCTTGTGGATGAACAGAGGGAGAAATTTAACACAATTTTCAATTTTTGTAGTAAYTAGTATAATTATTTTTTTAAATAAAAGTAGGAATTCTCATGTTTATTGTACTCCAGGTGACAAATATTATAATACAACATCAAATATAGCGAGATTTGTGATAAAATCATTAGASTTAGCAATACTGGTACATCTTCTCTAAAACCTGCTAGATGATGCCTTGAAACAGTAAAACACAAAGCCTTCAATGTACAAATACAACTTCAAAATGTAATGAATAAATTCAAATACTGCATACAAGCATTTAATCTTCCATGAAAATATGTTTTAGTATTGCACATACTATAGAATTCATGGCAATGTGTTAGTATCTCCAGAAATATAATCTCTGTGTTTTAAGGATTTTGTTGAATAAAGCAGCTTAAAACTGAATTAAATAAAACCTCCCCATTACTAATCCTTATTAGTTGCCCACTTGCTGTTCTGAATGTACCAAATAATAATTTTAAAAAGACAGCTGTAAGGCAAAATGAGAAGCTGATCTCTRTGAGTTTAACTCTGGATGGTCCCAAAAACATTATGGAGAAGTAGAGGAGCAATTATGTTGTCCCTACAGTGCAAAAGTCCCTATATAATAAAATTTTTCTATAGATTTAATGGAAATCTCACTTTAAGGGTTCATTGCTCTTTTTAAATTATTCCAGTATCTGCGTATCTTTTCTAGTTTCATGGGAAGATCCCTGGTTCTAAATTCACACCTCTCTGACCTTCACTTCAAATACAAAATATATGTGTGTGGTGAGATGCATAAGAGAAAGCCATGAAAAGTGGAGTATCTTAAAAAAAAGTCAGGCCAGAAATGAAAATAATGTTAAGTAATATTTCCACCTAAACCTGGGTGAAATCAATACTAACAGCACTTCATTATGCAAAAGAACTACTATGATCAGTTTGTGCTGTAAATTATTTTGTGATAATTGATTTTGTTATTTAATGTATCACAACTGCCTAAAATCAAAACTATATTCTCCAGAAGGAGCACAGCCATATGTGTACATTAAACTGCATCTTTATTAATACTTAAAAATACTATCCTTTAACACCATCAGACTCCAAGCAATGTGTGCAAGATAGACATAAATTTGGGTTCTGACTGTGTCAGAAAAAAACAAGCTTAGCTTTCACAGCTCCTTCTATGTCCGCTAATTTTTCAGCCCAGGGTATCTGTATCATAAGGTTTTGAGAAACTCAATTTGTATGCAATTCAGATTTATCCAAATTCATTTGGCACTGGAACAATCACTGCATTCCAATATTTCCAGATTTTGTACCAAAAGAAAGCAATTCTACTTTAAAAGGGGCATACAAGTCTTGTTCCTGAGATCAGTAAAGATGAAGATGTAGCGATTATCTTCGTAATGGCCAGGTGAAGCCAGTGAATTCTCATTTAGGATAACCCCAAGAATTATTGATACAAGCTTTACTTGAACCAAACACAATTTGTTTTAGAAAGGAGTATTATGAAAGTAAAAAAAAAAAAAAAAAAAAAAAAAAAAAAAAAAAAAAAAAAAAAAAAAAAAGCCACAGTGTAACAAGGTCTGTTCCTCAGTATAACACACCAGGCTAGTAATGTAAATCCGATATATATTTTAGAAAGTGTTTCATAGGTTCCATTTACATAATGTGTTTGGCTGAATTAGAGGCTTCATGAGAATAATATATAAAACAAATGTTTCTCACAGCAAGGGATAAATTGGYCCTTTTTGTTCACCAATTAGGAATGTAACCACTTCTAAAAATTGAAAATCCAACATTACAATGCATCACTGGAAATTTCCATGATAAGTAATTCATTCCTGCACTTAGATTCCTTTTCATTAGAATTTTATCAGCATGCATTGACTTAAATGAAAAAGAAAGGGGACCCTAAGTCTTTCAGCTTTGTGTTACTAGTGTTGGATAACTGTATGGCACAACAACAGCACTGATAAAAGTCCTTTCTGGTCCATAAATCCTCTTCTCCTTCCCTCCAGAGCAGCAAGATGAAGAAAATTCTCAGGCTACCACAGTATACTGGCTAAAGAAAGACACAAATACTTGATCTTGTTTAGATAAGTACTCTGATATATTAATTGTTCTAGTATATCCCAAAATCTCATGGCAGTTATTAATGTATTGAGATTGAGTCCAACGGCTACAGATGTGAGGGGCTACTTAGAATAAGGAATTATTTGTAGACATAACAATGGATCAGATGATATATCTTTCAATGGCTCATGAAAAATATCTGGGGCATTTTGTCTCTTGCTTGCTCCTTTTCACACTTTGAAAAAAGCTAGACTGAATAAAGGTTAAACAGCACACCACATATATCAGACCATTATTTTTAGAAAATGTGAGTAGCCACAGTCTGAAGCACTRTGGAGCAAGGAACACATCTAAGTCTGTAGAAATATGTGAAAATCACGTTGGACAAATCTGTGAAACYCCCCTGAGGTCATTTCTAGGTGACAGTTGGATTTTTCTCACCTCAATCTCAAAATCTTAAACCAAATAATAATAAAAAACCTTAGCAGATGTCTATGAGGCTGCTTGGATGAGATTACAGTCAGTGAAGCAAAAACAGCCATGTGGGGTTCATTTCTCTGCAGTAAATAAAGATGAATGCACACAGCTATAGCAGAGTCTTTAACCCCACCTATGAGTACTATATTTATCATAAAACACTTCTGTATTTCTAGCACAATTTTCCACTTTGGCAATCTTCCTGTACTTCAAAAAAGCTTACTATATAAGTACCATGAAATAATTTYGTTTGTAAATGGATCTCCACGTCATTCCAAAACAGATCTGTGTTATGCTGCAGGTCAGCAGCATTCAAGAGAAGATGAATCACTGAAAAAAATGTGTAAGGAAAAAAAAAGTGGAAAACATAAACTTTGGTGCAACAGACACTACAGGCATTCTCCTGCTTCATAAACAATCACAGAAATTAAGCAGAAATACTGTCCGTGAGAAACAGTCAAACCATTTTGGCTCGATCCTTGTAGCAGAATGAAATTTTGATGCYTAAATAAGCCAAATTATACATCCATCATGTAGCTTCCTCATAGAATTCCATGTAGGAGAATATAGTCTTCTAATTCATACAAAGCTGGTGTCACTTCTGGCTTTCCTGTCCATCACTCACATTCCTGTGTCCATCACACAGTCTTATTCAAAACTATTGAAAAAATGGCCAGTTTATGACACTTTAAGTGCATGGTTTTCTTACCATGAAWATACTTCCAGGTACTTTCTAACTGAATATGTAATTAAATCCATTAGAAAGATGCTACTATTTCTATAAAATCTAYGTCTAGAAAACAGACAAAATTGCCACAGTTCTGCGGTCTAGAACTCAGAGTTTGAAGGGAAGTAGACCAGCAAATCCTGCTTTTCAATGAGCAATATGCTATTATTGAGTAATAGAAACAGTGACCTATCAGTTGCAGGCAACTTGTGAATAACAACGTAGACACCAAATATTTAGACCAGGGTAGGCATTTGAAATGGATATCAAGATCTTACCAGAGAAAAGCAAAAGTGCTAAGAAAAGTACTAAGAAAGTACTATCAGTSATACAACTTTGCAGTCAAGAATCCATCTTCAATGCACTCTTAGGAACAAAAAAAAAGTACATCCCTACTTTTTTCTTCCTAAGGGATGAAAATAAATCTTTACAGAGATTGTGCTAAAAACCYCAGTATATATAAATACAGTATTATCAGAAAATGAACATATTAAATCCCTTAAAACAACAATAACAAAAACCCCTGTCTTTCTGTCTTTAATCATTTGCCAYACATTGCATCAAAGGTCATGAAATGAAGGTTATGAACAGCATGAGATATCCCTGTGTGAGCTTAAATTTTCTGGCTGTGCTTCTGTATAAAAATGTATTCTGACCCACAGCTGTTAACTTAAAGAGGCATCGGCAAGTGGAATCYGACCTATTTTCTCCTCTATTGCGTTACATGTTTTCCTCTAAAATGTGCTTTCATGTTTCTTGTTGCTATTGGAAAGCAGCGCCAAGAGGCCAGAACCAGAAACAGCCTGACAGTAATAAACCAGAATATCAGAGTAAAAACAGGCACGCTTAAAATTAGTGCACATGATGGCAAGTACTCCTTTCAGCAGCGCTCCTGTTAACTCTGCTGTTCAGGGCTTTTTCAGGCTATGGAAATGACACATATTAYTGCCTGTAAAATCTCTGATCAGTGTAGATGGCAACAGCATCTGCTGCCTGAGGACAYGGGCAAGGGAATTCCATATTCCATGCACTGGTACATTCTGGTACATGCACTGGGACCATTTGTGTGCTGTGCATGCCTCGTGTGACCTCAGTGTTCAGACACAACACCCACCATGGCCACTTCAAGGAGAAGACAGTGATCAGGCTGGAGGAAAAACTCATCCTGTAATCTACCAGATCAGTTGTTCACAGTGCTTCTCTGCACAGCAAATAACTGATAAATCAGRAATGCTTTGAAAGGACACCATTAGAAACTGCTCCTTTTCCTTCACCTGTGCCTGTAAAATCTCACTAATGCTCCACTGGAGAGAAAAGGAAAAGACCTTGCTAATGGAAGCAAAAGATGACGAATGTGAACAAAGGCAGCAGCCCAWAAACTGCCCTAACCCAAGCCCAGGTTTGCTTGCTGGTTACCCTTTGTAGCGTGCTGAGCTCGAGCTTACTGTGAATTGATTCCTCCGAACTGGCTCTTTGCCACCTCCCAAAGCCACGTCACTTGTACCCTCAGCTTTTGCCACCAAAGTGTGGCAAATGCTTCTTTCACCCTTCCCTGGRTTTAAGCTGGCTCCCAGCAGGCTTTCTTCTCCTCTGGGGCAGCACCCAGCCTGTAGCAGCAGAGGCAAAGCTTCACATCTCTGACAGCCCACAGCAGTCACACTTTCCTGTTTGCCCAAGGAGCCTTCCTTTCACAGGTCATAACTTTCTGATTAGAGACATACAAGTAGGAAATCAGTATTGTTTGTTTTCCAGGAAAAAAAAAAGCAACACATCAAGGTAACTAGTGAAGTTGGGAGAGTGATGGGATATCACAATAAGAGGAAGAAGGCCTAATTTCACCATTTTCAGCATCACACAATCCTTCATTAATTAAGGATGAACATATGAAAAAAGTAAAAAATGTCTTTGTAACCTAACACCTTTTYATCCTCCTGATTGGTCCCACTGGGACTACTGAGGTCCTGTTGATTTCCCTCAAGAATTTAAACCTTATTTAGTAACCTTATTTTARTTTTACTCTGTACATCTATGCTAATAAAATTAATGTTGTTATCAAATATCCTTATGCCAYTGGAATGCAACTGTCTATGCTATTCAATTGTTAGAATGGGCCTTGACACGCTTTTTAGGCTTGTCAAATAGCAAAATCCCTAATTGTTCTTGGGGAGAGTCCAGGGGTTACTGTGTGCTGTCTCCAGCAGGCAACAGCAATCTGCATGTGGACACTGTGGTTTAAAAAACAGGAGTCCCATAATACAGAGTTATGACAACRGAGCGTTAGTCCATCCAAATTATTTTATTTTCTTATTTTCCATTCCCAAAATCAAACTTTTTGAGATAGCCTGGGAAAAATATCTTGTCTGTAAACATATTACATAGAAGACTGTTCCTAAGATGAAAGACAAGAYACAATCATGAGCTCTTTTTGGGGATGCTTAAATCCCTTGAAAGGTACAGGAGGAAAAGAATRTTGGATATCATCTTAAGGGATGCTATCATATTATACTCTTCATTCCTTGAGACTCCAGGAGGGACTAGAACTTTTTGATAAAGCATGACTCGACTGTGTAAATTTCAGTTATTCCCTTCCAGTTAGCTTTGAAAATACACCCTGGTGCATGAACTTTAGGACRCGTACAGAAGAAAAAAAACCTGGAAAACAAAGTAAGGTAGACAAGTSGGGAAGAGGGGAGAGGAAAGAAATATGGAAGAGGGAACAGAAGGTAGAAGTGATACATAAAGAGCATTTACTGTTAGAGAATTATCTTTCACCACCTAATATTATGCTTTATGCTTTTTCTCAACTTTCTTTTCAAATAAGGTTATTCCATTTATATGTTGATCCACACAATAACTTGAGGGTGCTTCCCATTAAATGAGTTTTCAGTCTGAACCAAAGATATGATTATTATCTTATAAACAAAAACACCCTAAAGCTATTGTTATAACAAGACATTTCTTTATAGAAATCTCTTTTTTAGCTCCTCACTGTCTTTAAAATGTACAGATAATATTTTATCCTTTCTTCCTCAAGGCAAATACTTTAGCATAAACGTCAAGATGCAGTTATCTGAGAACACCCTCTACATCAGCACCTCCACTCAAAGGAAAGAACAAGCCTTGGGCTAGCAAGTCTCACAGAAGGCATTCTGACTTGGCAGATTTTAAGTGTTCAAAGCAGTCAATTATCCTTAATAATCTGAAGAAAATAGTTTGCAACATGCACCAAAAAAATGTACTAGCAGTGAAAATGGCTACTTTCTGTCATGTTCATATTGTGAATTTCTGTTCCTGAYCTTATGATGGTCCTTTGTCACAAATGTTGAGTTTAAATGCCTAACATGCACAAAATCCTATACCTAAATTTCATTTACATCCTCCTCCTTCTTCTCTACATGTCAACTTCTAGTATAAAAAAAAAAAAAAAAAAAAAACCAAAAAAAAAAAAAAAAAAAAAAAAAAAAAGCAAACACCATCACCACCACACCCTCCCCACCCAAATTAGGTTGTAAAACCAAACAAATTATTATAAAGTTTGGGAAGTGTAATTTCTGATTTTGTAACTAGGACAATAAAAATATACAGAAAATTCTCAAGATTTATAGTTGTTAAACTCAATTCAAAAGAGGACTCTGTAAACTCAAATAATTTTAGGTGCCTGTTTTCTATTTAATCCCAGCATCCATTTGCATTAGTTTKATACTGTTTACTTGGAGGCTGGCTGGTCCTCTTTGTGTCTGTTCTTGCAAGGAATTACAGTATGGATGAGGTCTCAGGTCATGTACTGCTCTTTGTACAGAGGTATTTAGGAATAATCTTCTCCCTATCTGACCTAATAATCTGTGTAACTCTAAAGAAGCTGATGYCAATCTAAACAGAACTTTGCATTTCTATAGGAATACCAGATGGTGATAGCCAAACAATGCACAGAGTACAATGAAAGTCAGCAACAAATAGATATATGTGAGATTTATCCCTCTCCTACATTTACTGAATATTGCAGGAACGGAAGAAAAGGTATTCACAATACTGCTTTRTAATATCACCCCTGACAATCTTGTGGAAGCTGTTTGTGATGCTAACATGAACTGACTTATGACAGAAGACACACTGTAGGAAAAAGAAATCATGGTGGCCATTTCCTCTGTTCTTCAAGCAGAACAGATTTTTAGTTAATGAAATTGTGATATACTATTCACATAAATGTCACAGAATTTATATGAAGGCATTTACTGGAAAATGAGTGCGCCTGAAAGGGCACGTGTCTTGGGAACAGTCACTAAAACTTCACTTTTTCCCAGCTTTTCCTTGTTTTGATAAAGCAGCTTAYTTCCCACCTCACACGTAGCTGGTTACATGGACTGACACAGTGAGGGAAAAGGTGTATGGATTTTTGGTCTTACCCTCTCCTTCTCAWTGAGCATTTCCTTAAAGAAAAGGATGCAACAAACTGCAGCTTTCTCATAGGAGACATAATAGCCACAATTATCAGCAGTAATGAACAGCTCTGGCTCCTTGTGTCTATGTACTGCTTTCCCAGAACACACGGATCATGCCCACAGAGACTATTCATACTGACTCTTCTGTTCCACACTCTCTGCTGGGAGAAGTAACCTGGCCTCAGGAGAGAAGACAGGTTATGGGTAGAAATTTGATATATATCCCAGTAATTTCTGAAGAAAAAAATAAGAAAGATAAATTCAGAAACATTAAGAGTCATTTACTAAAGGAAGTCTACACTTCCTTTTGACAAGTCCCTGAATAYACCCATCTTAACTGTTAGCATATGAGCTGTGGTCTGGATTACAGTTTAGCTAYCAGGAGAAGAAAAGGAGGAATAAAAAGAAAAGGAAATAGAATGCAAAACAAGGAAGCCAATAATTTAACATAAAAATAAATAAAACTAAATTGACATGTGAAATAAGATCCTGAAGATGCCCAGAAACCAATATGGATAATATCACTCCTTAGCATTGTGGTGCTATTTATTTACAGACTGATCAAACCATAAGCGATACACAGAAATCTTTCATTACTAATTGTGGACTCCTTCTATTACCGTGCACATGGGCACTACAAGCTGGCTCAGCCCTAAGAACCTCTACACCACTAAAATGTGTCCAAGGAATACACTTGGACTCTGTGCAAAAACCCTTCCTGCTCCTTTTCTTGTTCACTAAGCAGAGATACTTTATTATGCAAAACATACTGACAAAACAAACAAACAAGAGAGCATCACTTCATTCAAAATGTAGCCCAAAATAACAAACATTTCCCAAATAAATGTTTCTGAAACACCTGCATTTTGCCTATTTCAAATTATAGAATAGCACCTAAAAAAAGACAATCACACCTTGCTATTTACCAACGAATACTTTAAATTAGATCATTCACCAATCCCTATCCTCTATTTTAAAGCAAAATATTCCAATTATTGCCCTTTCTCTAATCAGTTGAAATATTCTATATGAAAACTGGCCTTCAAGGTGTATTTTACCTTTAAGTTTGACTTTGAGTTTTATATTCATAAGTTCTTAAAATTCAGTTTAAAAAAGGACATTCACCTACTTTGTTTCAAAAAAAACCCTCCAACAAATCAGAACATAGGGAAATGACTTGATCGGATTTTGGTTTCTACTTTAGATGCCAAACAAAAATAACCTCTGAGATTAAGACTGCACAGTAAATAATAAACAGTTTTTTTTTTATGTTAGCAATCAAGAGAAAAAGTACATTTGGTAAACTGAAGACTGTAGATTGTGTCAGACAGAAGAAGAAAAAAGACTGAAGCACAAAAATGCAGATTTCCTGGCCCAAAACCCTTAGAGATGCCTAGAAAAAAAGATATTTTTCAGCTAGGGGAGTCTCACTTCTTTATTATGTTTCAAAAAAATCTGAAAGGCCACATAGTGTATGGCTCCATTCACACAATAAATGCAGTAACTTTGATGAGATATTAAATTTCATATCCTAACATACAGCTCATGTATATGACTCATGTAAAACATTTTTCAATTACACTAATATTGAATTTACATGTAACAATACCAAGACATGAAATGTCAATAGATGCTTAATATTTAATTTTTAGATAATTCTATTCAATATATTTTCTATAATATATACCATATACTGTCAAACTGAATTTTTACAAAGAAAYTTTCCTGGCAATAATGAAGAGAATCTTGAAATTCATTGATAAGAAGTGGAGAGCACATAGAAAACAGAGCTATGCAAATTATGTTAACAAGACATTAAGAGAACAAACTTGTCTGAAGTCATACATCCTCTCAGTACCATTTCATGTCTTAGAAAGTAGTTCATACATAGGATTTACATTTTTCTGGAGAGAAAGGCCTTTGGGTTAGCCACACTCATTTTTAAACAGATGGACAGAGCACAGACTTTGATTAGCTTGAAAGCAATGACTGAATCTGATGGGAATTTGGTGTTGCTTCTCCACAGTTAAAACAGAAATGCATTGCACTTCTGAAAAAGAATAATTACAACACAGCAATGAAGAACTACGCAGAACATTGGCATTTAGGTTTCCAAAATGACTAACAGAAAAGTTAAGATTTGCCTTTTCTTTCCTAGACCTGATTCTGTTTGAATTATGACCAATTGCTWAAATGTCATTTGCTTTATATGATCACAATTTGGCCTTACAATTCTTTGAATAACTACAAAGATACAAATCAATGTGAAAAGTAATATCTTATATTGACAGGGGCAGACCAGGTGTTTTAATCACATCTAAAAAATTCAATTGCACAGCAGCTGCATAGAGAAAACATGTTTGCACCTGCACATCTGCTTAATTTTAGCTGGAAACATTCTGCTTTAGCATTCATTGGACATCTTTGCATTTTTAAGTGGAGGGTGACAGAAAGTTCATTTCTGAAATAMAATTAACTGAGAAAAGTTTTACCAAAACTTCCTTGCCTGTCAAAAGGTCTCTCCTCCTCCACCCCAAATACCATAATCAACTTGTTGATTATCACTTAGGCAGGAGTTTGGRGTGCTGGTTGAGGCCAGTGAATGTCACCGCTGTGCTTTGCCTGACCTGATTTCGATTTCAGAATGAGAGAAAAAAGTGCATCAGCCAAGTTAAATCTGTAAGTACCATAAGGCATCCATTTTTAGCGTGCTCACAGTACCATTATTTACACCAGGCTTCCTAGCAGTTACATCTATGGCTACACAGGTACTGGAGTGGGCTCTGCCTCACTCCTCCTTTGGGGCAACTTCACAAGCTGGAGGCAATGTGCACACTGAGAAGAAAAACAAAAAAAAAAMCAAAACAAATGTAACCCTTGAAACRACAAYTACTAGGAATAGCCAGCAATCARACTGTATGGATTCARYATAAAGCTCTTACAGAAACTGCCAAACCCTATGATTGATCCYCCAAAGAAGGTTCAGGCCAATTCTTATCAAACCTGACTCACACATTCCCCATTATGTAAGGTACAAATGATGTTTCCCGCTCTGCGGTACATTAGCTAGCCTGACAGTGATCTGTTCAGCCATGTGTGATTCATTAGGTTTTCCTTCTGTTTCTGAACACGAGCTGTAGAAGAGAGCAGCCCTTGAACCCCAGCCTGCTCTGGCAAAGTGTGAGAAGTCAATGACATTTCCTTGTCTTGTGSCATCAGAAAGGCTCAGCCCCTGGCGCTCTGAATCACCAGAGCACACGTGCTCCGCTGAGCGCTGGACTRGCGCAGGTTTTATAAATAGTGCTTGCACAGGGTTTCAGTGTACTTGGGCAAAGGACATTTTTATTTGAGGATTGGCCTCACTACAGACAGCCTTGTTACAAGGGGTGAGGTTTATCAGATTAGAAGCAACAGTGTTAGTATTCAGGACACATTTCCAAGTGCATATGACATGTCAGCTGCTTACATATCTTCCAATTTTGCTTCACATATTCCTTTAAAGTTAAACATGAAGTGACAGAAGCATAGAAATATCTGTGTCCTGCACTCTGTGAACATAACAGCTAAAAAAACCACCTTGACATGTCAGCTGACAACAGAAAAAATATCCCTGATATCTGTTGAGGCATTGTGATTCCTAACATCAACTACTTGTAACAGAGAAGAGAACGGAAAATACAGAATCATGAACTTCACCATTAAATACATATATAAAAAAGCATGATGAAATTTGTTTGCACATTCCCAGTCAGAGTTTCAGCCTTTACTTCTCCTTTTGTCTGTACATCTACCCATTATACTTTACAGAGACATTGCAGAGAGCTAAACACATGGCTAGCTGGTTGTTTATTTCATGTTTGTAACTATTTTCTTTTTCAAGATATTTTCCTGCATCTTCAGTTGACAGATACAACACTTTCAGCAGCTAGTACTTCAATCATTTGAATAAATGAAGCACTCCCTGCAGCAACTCACTTTCCTCCAAAATTAATTCCCTACTACTTCTCAGTCCTTCAGATTCCTCCTTCAACATCTCTCTATTTTTATCTTCAGCTATAATTTTCAAATCAAGGCGAGTTTGATGACCTTGAGTTTCCATGGGGCCAAGAATTTAGTCCAACATAAGAGGATGACCCTCCCATCAAAGTAATACTACAAGACATTTTTCCTCTTATTCTGAGCCTGTATTTATTGTACAACCTCTAACTTCTAGGAACATGGGGGCAACAGGTACAGATTAATTTATGATAAATACAGCACATTKTACATTGCTAAAGGATTTCTTCTTAGTGTTGTTCACATTTAATTTCACATCCAATTAACTATCAAGAAACTTTYGACCTTTTAGTATTCAGTTTTTGAGAAGCTATATGATGAAAWAAGACCCTTCTTTTACCTAATAGTTGGATGTGGGGTTGGTTATGTTATGTACACTCTTGGGGGTTGGGGGTGGAATGGAACTGCACCTCTTTAAGAGCCACACATGACCTTCAACATCCTGCACATGCTGTAAATTGCAAAGGAGACATTTCTTATGTACCTTGAAAGGTGAAGAGCTTCAGCAACCTTGTCAAGATTCTTATCTGTAACTCAGAGGATGGGGCCTAAATTTAATCTTGCTTAGTTCTGCATTAATCAGAACTGACTACACACCGAGGACAGTGAAACTGTAGTCAGCTGTAAAACCAGTGGGAGATCAAAATTTTCTGGTAAGCAAACTACTCACAACTCTATTTCATGGTGYTCCTCAGATAATGGGTCACAAATGGAATAAATGGGAAATTGCAGTAAAAATATCACATGTTAATGGAACAGTCTTAAGGAGGCCAAAATCTTCAGCCAGATCTCACAGATAACAACAGTGYACATTTTAAAGATAAGATGAAAGGAGGCATATTACAAAAATACTTGTCTTGGAAATAGGCAAGGAGGCCACCTGAAAAGTCTGAGGAACTACTAGCCATTTATCCAATTTAYTTGTTTTTCTCTTATTATTCACTATTGTTATTTATGTAATCATCTTATATTCCAAATGGTCACYATTCTTACCTGTCATAGATATTGCAAAAACATCTACCTGAGATAAAACTAATGTACCTGTTTCTGGGAAGCAAGTACCTTYAGAGATCTTCTGATGGTAATATTAATGCTCCACAGCAGAGGCGATACTTAATCACCCTAGAAACCAACCATGTTAGTGCAATATAGAGTTGCTAAATAAATGTACAAATGTGCAACTTCCTCAGCTAAGTGATAGAGGAGRAACAAGAAAAGGTTCTCTGCTGGATTTCATGCTTTTAAAAAAGGGGCTTGTTGGGCATGTGAGGGCTGAAGGCAGCCTTGGCTGCACTGTCCATGAGACAGTGGAATTCTGGATCCTGGAAGAAGGAGGCAAAACAAAATGCAGTATTACTGCATTTTTGCATTATTATCTGGGCCTTAGGAGGGCAGACTTCGGAGAGCTGACTTCACCTTCTTCAAGARCACTGAGTTTAATGTGAGGCAGCAACAAGCTCTTGCCACAGTAATGGTCTGATGGGCTGAGTTAGGAGGGGTGTTGATACTGCTGCTCTATTCAGCACTGATGAAACACACTTGGACTGAGGGTCCAGTTCTGAGCTCCCCAGTACAAGAGAGGCATGGAGCTACACCAGAGATTCCAGAAAAGGGCCATTGAAATGATTAATGGACTKAGCATCTCTCRTATGAGGAAAGGCTGAGAGAGCTGGGATTGTTTAGCCTGGGGAAGAAAAACCTCAGGGGACCCTCATCAGTATAGAGGAGACTCAAGGGAAGGGGTAAAGAAGACAGATGAGCTCTTTTCTATGGTGCCTGGTGACAGAAGCAGAGGCWAAGAGCATAAACTGAAATACAGGAGCTTCTATCCAAACATCAGGATAGAATTTATTTCGTGAATATGGCCAAGAACTGACACAGGTTGCCCACATGTTGTGGGGCATCCATCCTCGGAGATATTCCAAAGCCATCTGGAAATGGTGTGAGCAACYGGCTCTAGGGCAGGGGCATGGAACAAAGGAACCTCCAGATGTTCCTYTAACCTCAACTGATTTTTGAGTATGTGATTTTGTGAATGAGATGTTACCATGCAGTAGAACAAACAAAGCTAAAAATTACTGTATTTCATAAGAGTAATGCAGAGTTTCACTGTTCATTAATAAAAGACGACTAACTGAATATGGCAGCCCAAAACAGAAGACTGTGCAAAAGGGTTTCTGAGCAATGTAGTTTTTAAACAAAAGAGAGTTATAAGAAAGGATTATTTTATTTTGGTCATGGTGGGATCACACGTACTAACTTTAGCAAGCACAGTATCCTTTCACTCCCATGAGAAACAAAACTGCTTGCAGSGCTCCTCTGTACCCTTGTTTAATCTGTGACACTGCAATTGGAATTTGTCACTCTAGGAGCTACATCTGATGTTACAGCCTGAAGCAGAGCTCAGCCAAAATAAACAATCTGCTCTACTCTGCTTAGACTAATACGACAGTGATGTAAGCCCCAGCATAGCAGAAAATGCATAAATGGGCTGCCACACAGCACACGCACATATAAAAACAGCAACACAGCTCACAAGTTTTATTACTAATACACATCATATGTAAGAAGCCTTGCTTGGACTTTGGCTTTGCTATGCAACAGTATTTTTTGTGTGTGTTAATGTGGAAAATATGCTTATTATTTCAAAAGACCCTAGGAACTTTGTGCTGCACAGAGAACACATCTTTTTCTTAAAAAGAAAAGAGAGTTAAGAATTTGCTTTATGACAACTTGTGCACAGTTGTTAGGGTGGGAGCGCTGAACAGGATTATTTTATAATAAACAGCCCACAGTGACTCAACTGTGCAATATTTGTCCCAATATCTTGTCTTTGAGTATGGTATTTTCCCTTCCTTCTCTGTATTTCTCTCTCTCTCTCTGGTATTTGATTTAGGGTCTCTGGAGCTTTGCCAGCACTAGGCTGTTCATTCCAGTTGCACATACAGACTCATTTATGCAAATAGCCATGTTGAAACCCTAATCTGGTTATTCTTTCTACTCAGGATCACTAGATCAGAAGGAGGAGGGAGAGGAAAATGCTGTACATAATTCTGTTTAATTCATCAGTCAGAATGGCTGACCTTAAATCTATAGTCTTACATGCAGTCATTTTTCCTTTTCTCTGTCCCCAAGCTAAGAGAGCCCTGCAAAGGCAACTGACTGAGCAGGTCACATTTTTCTATAAAGTTACAAGAGGTTATCTTGTTCAAATAATTTTATTTCAGGAAAAAAAAAGAAGATGCAGTGAAAAGGAAAGCAACAAGGTCACTCCAATAACATCACAGAGTATTTTGTAACTGCCTATATATCTTCATCTTCAAAGATGAATTTTCACATAAAAAGGCAAGAAAAACCAGCAGCAACAACAGCAAAGATAATTATGTGAAAAAAGCAGCTCATGTAAGTTAAGGGCCTAAGAATAAAACCCTCTCTCTCAACATCAGGCACAATTTCAATGGCCACGGTGCAAGCTTTCCCATATTGTCTYGCCAGTGACCTCAGCCCTCAACTATAAAATCATTTTCTCAAAGGACATGAGGTTATCTCTTCTGGATGAGAGCTCAGCTCCTGCGTTCCTTCTCATCAGGGACCTCCACGCGAGCCCAGCTAAAGTGTAACATTTTAAAACTTAAAATGAATGCCATGGAAGACACTTGAAAAGCAGCGGCCCCACACTGACCTTGTGAAGAGGCAGAGTCGGCCTGCCCCGTGCACGCTGCCCGGCTCCCTGCCCTGCTGGCAGCCCGCACCCAGAGCCACTCGTGTCCCCTGTGCCCGCAGAGTGGGGCTGCCMGGGCACGGCTCAGCACCGGGCACCACAGCAATCTGCACGCTTAGGAATCCCACAGATTTCTCCAGCTCTTATTTAAAGCAGTTTCTTCCAATGCATCCTGCTAATGAAGGCATCGCACTTGGTGTGCACTGGTTTGTATTGATGCCTGATGATTTTTGCCTTTCCTTTCATGTACTCTTTTTTAATACTTCACCCTTTATACTTTTATATCCTTTTATACATTTTCTGTACCCTTTATATATTCCCTGTACTCCTTAGCCCACATGTCTATAATTCCTGTAGCCTGATATTTCAGCTTAGTTTAGGCGTTTTGCTGGGCAGAGAGACCAAACATCCTGAGGAAGGAGTCAGTGTGCCCTGTGCTATCTCAAACCCGAGGCTCCAGCCTTGGGTGAAGCCTTCTGTCCAGAACATCTTGTGTAAACTGGGCTCTGGCTTCATCCAGGGGGGGACTCATTAGAATAGGGGGACATTACTGCATTTGTGAAGTTTCTTATTGGGGAATCCTAGATAGATATGCTAACTCCTGAAATCTATAAAATTTGTATCCGTGCTGTACATGGGTGCACATTCTGCTATCAAGTTGTGCACCTGGGATCCCAAATACCGAGGTAAAACCCTTTATATCTCCTTAACCGTGTCTGTGTCATTATTAAAAACTGGCTGTTCAAGGCAACAGTATTCTCAAGCTGTACATGGGCCGGGATGTGGGTATTTCCCAAAGCCTCCCCTCCCCCAGCAGCAGCCGAGATGCTCGGATCCGCCCCTAGATGGGGACACTGTCCGCGAGTCGCTGCGCTGGGAACACAAATTCAATTCYCCCAGCGCAAGAAACTAAAATTAAATACTGACTATTTATTAATCTCCGGCCCATTTATGAACCCCCTCATCCTTCTTACATACTTCTCTGGCCGGGGCTGGCACACGCCAGGGATCACATTAAAGGCTTTAACTCCCTCTCATCCCTTTTCTACTCTGCAATAAGAGCTATTTTCCGATCGCATAAAACTAGACAGGAGGAGAAGAAAGCGCTAACGGCTGTTCGGAGAAAACTCTGGATGCTTCCTAGATTAGCAGCAGCCAGCAAATGGTGTAGGGACAATTCTGTCATGAAAACTGACATATTTCAATAAGATTTAATAATGTTGAAAATACCAAGGGGATGTATGTGTTAATTTTTCTATTTAACTCATATGGCACATGATATCTTTCACATTTATTGCCAAGTGAGATATTTTCTTCATATTATTTTCTATTTTCAGCTTGACACTTTTCTCAGCTGATTGCAACTAACTGGCACGATATTGAAAAGTCAAAGCAAATCCCTAGAGAATATRTTTGTTACCCAAATAAAATAATTTCATTTTTTTTTTTCCATCTTTTTAGCAAGATCTCAGGAGTGATTTCACACAACAGAATGAACAGCGATGTAAAGAGATCAAACAATTCAGTTTGCGTACTTACACTTTCCACTTCCTTGCATCAGAAACCCATTTTGTGATGACCTGCCCCTCTTAAAGTCATTTCCACTTACACTTGGAATGCGACTCASTGTCATATAAATTGGCGATATTTTATATGCACTGTGTGCAAGTATAAATGGACAAAAACATGAAGCAAAGAATTCATTCCTCTATGATTACTACTCTCTGCCAAAGTGATTACTACAGTATTTTTTTCTACTCTAACTTGAGAGGGAGATTCTGCAGTTTGTTTCCTAGAATTTCTTCTAGAAAGTCTGTATGTTCATCTTTATGTAAAATAAATTTATAGAAGAGTTGCTGGTACTACTGTATGAAAAATATGAATTGATTCCATGATAAGTGAAGAAAAAAAGAAAGGAAAGGAAAAAAAATAAATGGAATAAAGAGCATGCATAGTGAAACAAAGCAGACAATCAAGTAGAAGTAGACAGAATAATTATAGATGTCTGAATAACACTCCAGATGGCATTTTGGGCATCGCAGTTAATAAGCAGGCTGTTTCAGGGGACCAGCATGTTAGCACATTATTGCAACAACTGGAAACCAGCAGCTGAAGCATGTCTGCCTGATTATCCAGGGAGCAGGCTACATGCAGTAGCTAAACCCAAAAAATACAGTGCTTGAATGCTTATGGGAATGACAGGTTCAGGAACCTACTTTTCCTAACGTGCTTAAAAGAAGTTACCACAGACATAACAGACATAACTACCACTCACTTAATGAGGAAGAGGTCTTAGGCCAGTTCATCTGGTTGAGCTTGAGCAGTTAGAAAAGGTATCTTTTTGGCATTAATTACCCAAATCTATATATTTACATTACAATTTTTACACTTCTGCTCAGATAAAAATCACGCTGGTCCCTATGCTCTTCTCCCTCTGTGCAAATTTATTTTAGTAAAAGCAACAATTACAGTAGAAACAGAGTTTATGCTACAATTTAATTTGCTTCCTTTTTTCACCATTGGAATCTGAAAACGACTTCTGCAGTTGCAACTGTTGGGGTTGAATGTTAAATTGCATGCCAAAATAAGCTTGATATCTTGTCAGTTATCTTCTCAAATGAAATACATCATCTTCAGTACAGCATAGTCCCATTGCTGATATGCAACCCTCAGGAAATGTATTTCAGGGATGGAAGRTCTGATATTTCCATCAAATAGAAAGACTCTTAGCAACGCCCATACCGTAGTAAATTCTAAATCTATTCTACAATGGCAATTCTGTGAAAGCATAATATATTATATTCTYCCAAATATCAGAAATAATGTGCCTTTTTATTTTCAATTTCAAATCAAGGTTACACTATAGAACACTTACTGATGCACAATCAAACTCCAACRTTTTAGCTCTGGAATCACAGGCTTCAGCACTGAGAATCTTCATTCTTTATCTTTGATTTTTGTGTTTAGGTTTCCCCATTAATGACTCCTCAGGTCTCTTTGTACTTGAATAGATCTACACATAAACTGCCAACCAARAAACCCAAAACAAAMAAMCCAACCAACYRAATCCTTAAGAGCAACCTCTGAGATATTAGCAAAATAAATATAGATATTTTTACTAATTTCTCTAACTCATGCTATGGTTTTAACTGTTGGCATTAAAAAAAAATACACATCTTGACTGCTCCTGGGTTTGCAAAAATTCCCCTTATAAGTGCTGTAGAACACATTTGTCCATTAAAGCATTTGCAGAGTCCTCCTATTTTCCCAAGGATATTAGATTCTTGCTCTGAAAACAGAAAATAAATATGGTATGACGCTTTTTTTTTTGTGGGGTTTTTTTTTGGTCTTTTTTGTTTTGGTTTTTTTTGTTTTTTTTTTTTTTTTTTTTTTTGCCTGGGATCAGTATGTCACTGTATCAGAAAGTAAATACTTAGGTACATCCCAGGTGCAACATGTGGCATTGTCTTTATTAAAATAATGTTGTGGGTTAAGATTTCACACATTTGGTGATTATCCAGCCCTGTTACTGTCCAGGTCTTTCTGCAAGGCGTCTCTGCTTTCAAGTGAGTCAACAGCTCCTCCCAATTTAGTATCACTGGCAACCTTAGTACACCTTTGAGTAGTTAATGTACATTTCTACTAAAAGAAAGTAACTACAAAAAAATCTAGAAAGACTGCCATGAAAAAAGTAAAGGTAGGGACTTTGATTGGTAATTTATATTAGGTAAGATGTGCATATTGATTTGATGGGGTTCTGTGCCTGGCATGTTCTTGTCTTTTTTTTTCACACTTCATAATTATTACTGGCAGAGAAAAATGAAAAAAAACCCACAAAAAACAACAAAAAAACCCCAACAACAACAACAAAAAAAACCAACCCCAAATCAAAGCAAATGTAACCTGAAATGCTAAGAAATTAAGCACAAGTCAGAAAACAGCAAAAGGTATTTGTTCTCAAAATGTAAGCTTACATTACACACTTTAGGCATAATTAATTTAGATGTAAATTCAACAAGAAAAATCAGAATACTGAGTATTATTTATGCCCAGCTTGATTCAGTAAACTGTGTGGAAGAGGTTTTAGCTTTTCTTGGACTAACTCTGAAACACTGCATACCAGATAAGCCACAAGGGAAAGAAAAGGCATAAAAAGAGCTCAAAAATTTAAAGGCTGCCAAATTCTCTATTGTCATTTTAAGAGATCCTATCCACCCTGTACATAGAGATCCCCTTGAGCAGAATCTAGACTATGGAAGTAAATTWTGGAAACGTTAAAGAAACATAAAAGAAGTGTAACAGAAGTTTATCTTCCCAGCATCAGAGCAAAGTCTCACATAYTTGGTCTGGAGGAGATGTAAATAAGAAATGGCCCACCTCTGCCAGACAGGATTTTAATGGCGTTYGGATCCTAATGTGCTTTGGCATTTCTTTGACCTCTTTAATATTATAAGCACCTCGTTCCTCTTTTCTCTTCATCTTATGGATCTCCCTTTACATGCTGCTAAAACATTTGACAAAACTTACAGAGACTTCTGCCATTCTACTATTAATCTCACTACAGTAAAATCCTTAAGTGCATTAAATTAATTTCCCTTAAAAAAATCACAAGCGAGACACGAAACTTTTCCCAAATCCCAAGAACTCCCAAAAAATGCTCTCAAAATTATGATTCAAATCTTGTGCAGATGAATCTTCTGCTTTTTCTTTATTCTGCTTTTTTTTTTTGTCCTGAATGTCCTTTTTTTTTTCTTAAGTCCACAACATAATTTCTTGAACAATTAACAACATATAACAAAGAGGAGAAAGCAGAAGAAATGTTGTCCTCATAAAGGGTATTTTCACCTGGACTGCGTCAACAGGAAATCACCACAATCCTGAAACARTACATAAAGCCATATCATGGACTCCAGTTAGGCACAGTAATATGCTGTCTGTAGGCCATCTTCAGTGGAAGTCTGAGATTTCATTCAGAAATATTTCTTTGAATGGATTCAGTGATCTTCAATGCTAAGACCATTTAGGAACCACTAGCAAAGATGGCTTCTGAGTTCCAGTTTTTCAGTATTTTTCAGTATAAATCYCCTGCACTAAAATCAATCAGTGTTTACTACAAAAAGAAGATACTCATGAAGCTTCCATAAATTGTCAGCTCATGAAAATGCCACTGTTTTACTTGATGTTCTTAGATAAAGGTGACTACTATTCATTTTTTGAATTACTGCCATACCAGAAGACACAGGGAAGAATACTACCTCATTGTGCTGAGCACAATATAAAACAGAGAATGAAAGACAATTCCTAACACAAGATAGATAAGAATCTAAATAAACAAAAGAGGAAAAAAGGCATTGGGAAATAAAAGGACTTGTCTGGAATAATAGGCACCTTTTTTAGCAGATGAAAAACAGAGACAGCATGTAGGTGGTCTGAATCAGGATGAGTGTCTGATACCTGTGGTTCACAGCGTCACAGTGGGAATAGAATGAGTGTCTTTCACAAACAATCTAAATCAAGGCATTTATCTCAAACAGAGAAAAATAACCAGAACCTACAATTACTATGATTGCCATGGTCACAGGCTCAGGGAATGGAATGTCCTTCTTACGTTCTCAGGAAAATTCAAACTGTGAAGAATTTACTCATTTCTTGGAAAGAAAGGCAAAAGGAAAAGAGAATAGGGACCCACCTTTATCTGTGTAGAGATCTGCATCAATAACATACACTGAATGATTGCTGGGACCAGCAATAGGAGAGCAGAATATCACAGACCAGAGGGAAACTGAGTTCAGGTTTAAACTGTGAATAAAAGTGTTTTGCTGAGGAAAGTAGCATTTACTAAACAGACAACCAGATTAATCTGTTAAAGTAAAAAAAACYCTCAAAACTATAGAAATAAGATGGTAGCTTAGTTTACTAAAAAATTAGTTTATTAWTGTTTAATATTTTCCCTTGTGAGGCACATTAAAACTCCACAGTTCATTATGATTAGAGGCCTTTTTTGTTTGTGTTCCACACTGAAGACTTTGATTTTGAATAGTTGGGAAGTTAATCAGGATATAAGAGCCTGTCAGAGTGCAGGTGAAAATTTTTGAAGTTCACAATTGCTCTGCATCTCTCTTTGGACTCTCAGTCCCTCATTTTCAATATATTCATATCATTGTGTCATCAGGATTTTTGTTAACATAATGCTGTAGAAAAGTGAGCCTAAAATGAAACTGTTATATCCCAGCTTTATTCTCTAATGACTGCCCATCAAAAATGTTCAGATTACCTGCCAAAGAGAAGATGTTTTTTAAATTTCTAGACCTTCCAAACCATGTGGGAACCCAAAAATCTCAGCACTGCTGGCTTTGAAAATCACACCAGTAAGAAAAAATAAGCAATCAGAATGTAGCTGACAATCACAATAATTATGGCAGCTAAGTGCAATTACTTGTACCTTTATAGCAATTATGTGTTTCCCAGAAAAAAAAAAAATAAAAACCATTCTACACTTCTCAACGAGTGAACAGAATTATGTTGCATAGTTACTAGTTATATAAAGCTGTCTTTTTRTCAAAGCACTAGAACTCAAGAATTTGTAACGTATTTTCATGGAAGGATTGATATCCCTGCACATAGGCAGAACCTTCAGGTATGTTGAGGTTCCTCTGTCAGAGAGATGCTGGACATACACAAAAAGMTCTTTTCTGTACACACAACCAGCTATTGAACAGCTATTGAACAGATATTGAGGGACAATTACCTCACAATAGAAGTCCTTCTGTAGTTTTAATGTTCGAAATCACTGTATTAGGCAGATATTCTGCTCCATAATAAGTTCTTGTTTAGAAATACAGCAAGACATGTAGACTGCAGCAGTTGTTATGAAAATTGTTTTTCCATTTAAATCCCTTATAAATAAGTCTGTAACATTACTTATCCACATTTTACTGATAAGGAGCTGAATAAATAATATTTCTCTACCTCAGAAAGGACAGTAATTAAAGAAAAAATCCCATTTGTGAATATTTGTTTTAATTCCAATAGTAATGAACCCAATATAAAGGACTTTGAGTAATAAATTCAATATTGAAATAAAATATCAGATGTATAACTCATGCTGCTTTCTTAGAACTAATTGAAATGTAAAGAATAAAAACCCTAGCTTTTTACTCTTAAAAAAATATTGTTCTGAATTTAATGCATATAATACATTATACTTTATTATATCACTGCCCTATTTCAGAAGATAGGGACCAAAAACTTTTAGGAGGCTTTATATAAATATTTGCCAATGGAATTTTCTGTWGTACAGGGGTGATATTTAGGAAACCTAAAAGAATGTCATTGTGACTTGTTTCATTGAAACTGTCTTKGTACCTACTCTTTATGACAAAGATTTCTTTTTATTTATATAAACATCCTTTCTCAGAAGGCATTTTATGGAATATGACTTTCTGCTCAGAGRTAGAAGCTTCCAGGGCTCTGATATCCATAAAGGTAAGAAACAGCCTRCTAGCACTGTCAGATACATCAGAAATCTGAGAGGAAGAGGGAAGGGGAAAGGAAGGATTGATTCTAATCGGTTCAGACTTTTAAATTTTCTAATGTAGATTCTTTTTCAATATTATTATATTTTTACTAAAGCCATACAAAATAGACCAAATACCATTACCAATATTTGTTATCTTTCCTGTTTTATACCTCAACTCCCCTTCAATAGTTCTTCTGAATTTGACTCTTTATACATGGCATTAAGTTACAGTCATACAGGCATTTATGGCTGCAGTTCAGGAAACCAAGAATACTGCCAGTTTTCAAAAGCAAATGAACCTTCATTTTTCTCTTTTTCTGCTTTTTTTTTTTTTTTTTTTTTTTTTTTTTGTTTTTTTTTTTTTTTTTTTTTTTTCAGAGAGGATAATTTTTATTTGTTTGTAGTTGAAGTAAAAGCTTTCAAATTACTTCCTCTGTAATATTAATATTCTGTATGGCAATACACATAATTTTGTAACACTTGTGCATTTCCAGATGAAATTATMGAAAATTAAAAGGAAAGCTGATAACTATATTACTAACATTACTCAGGTAGTTACAGGATGTCTCCTTCCCCGCCCACCTTAGAGAAGRGAAAACAGAAGAGTCCTGTGCACTGAGCTGAATTTCTCTGACCTCTACTGCATATCTGCTCTAGAGTTGAAGCAGTCAGAATGCTTTGAGGGACAGCCTTTAAGTATGTGATGACTTAGAAAATACTATAGGGTATAAAATGTCATTTAATAACATACAACAAACTTCCCTTCATGATGACAGGTCTTAGACAAATATCCTTCTATACGTCCAATGAAAATTCAGAGAGCACTGTATTTGCATACATGATAAAGATATCCAGCACAGTGCTGAAAATACACCAGAGACCAAGGACTACCCTAATGTTCAAGTTAAGTACATTACAGTTTTTACTGGACAGAATTTGGGAGCAAACTATGTATCTGAGACTTTGTCTATACACAAGGCAATACAGAACTTACCAGAGGAGGAATTCAGCTATCTTCATCTCTCCYAGATACATGATGAACTACTAAAGAACTTGGGTAACACCACACTCATCATGCAGACAATTAAATGTATCACTGTTGCTTTTTTTCAACTTCTCAGTTTTCCTGAAGTAAAGTACCTTGAATACAGTCTAACAATTCCAGTGAAATATTTAACCAAACAAGCCTGCACATTTCTCTCAATCAATATTTCCAATCCATGGGTGCAAAATATAATTAAATAATCACTTAAATACTGCATACAGAACAGTACCTGTTGAGGAGCAGTGCTATTCCTCAAGTATTCCACTACATTGATGTTCTGTATAATGATTTTGTCTCKGTTGTTTTCTAAAAGATACKGTACATGTCATATCAAGAACATGGAGATTTTACTTGAGTCTGTTTAAATRAAACAAGAACTGGCATAAGGTTAGCTTTACTGTTGTTACAGCATAAAGTTGTAAAGACAAGTCAGTGACTTTAAACTGTTCACAGTATTTATTATCTGAATGCTGCTGCAAAATGCATTTTTATAGCTTCAGTACTTGGTAGGCATTAAATAGCTGYCAGAAGAGATTACAAGAGTAACCCTGTTAAGTTTTAACACAGGTTTTGCAGTGCAGCCTCACCAAAATTGCCTAGCTCAGGTATAAGCACTACACACAGTCTTACATAAGTTAGTGCGTCCTTCCCTGTCTTCACAGGACAACAAAACCATTCCCCATTTCACATCTCTAGAGGAGACACACATCACCTGATTCTCTGTGCTTCAGCACACTGAACTCCCCTCTCTAAGCACATGAAGAAGTGCAGCAGGTCAYTGGGGGAACTAGCAGACCTTGAGTGGTTTGGTTAACACTTTGGGTATAAATTGTGCAGGTCCTCACTCCAAGAGAATGAGAAATTATCCATCTGGCTGTTCAACATTCCAGGTCATACCAGCTAAAAGCATTTTGAACATGGACACAATATAACTGGGAAAAAGCTTAGTCTAATGTTTCACTTGAGGCATAACCTGACAGAAAAAAAAAAAAAAAGATATACTACTACTGTACTTCAGTACTTTAATAAAATACATAGTAATGCGTGCAAACCAGGGTGGGTGGAAAAAGAAAAGAAGAGAGAGAAATAGAGAGAGAGCGTGAGCCTGTGCACTTCCCCCCACCCCCATCAATACTGCTATATGTAACATGCATGGAGGAAAATAAAAAATGAGTCCGAATGATGAAAATTCCATTTTTAGAGCTAATTGGTTTGCAGCTCACTGGAACTCACTATATCTGCTTTTCATTGGCTGTAATTCAGCAGTATGAAGGACCTGATCACAATGATCAGTAACACTAACTGACAAAAAGAAAATTCATAATAATAAGTATAATCAAGATTACAGGGAAAATAAGCACATTCATACTAYTTGGTCTTCATCATGCTTTGAGTTTGTAAACGTATGGGTAAGGCAAGCCTGCAGCATCTGCAATCAATTCTTATAATTACATCAATATATTGAGAAATTAATAAAAACCATTCCTCTAATACCAAAACAATATGTTACTGTGCAATACTTGATCAAACTTCTTTGACAACTATATATAGCTTAGGTTTAATTTTGCGACCCTAAACACACWGCAAAACAGAATGCAAGGAGAGGAGGACTACTTGTGAACAATACTTTGAAAATATTTCCTATTAAGAAAACAATAAAAAAATCAGAAAKAAGTAGATTACAATTGCTAGCACTGGAAATATTTTCAACATGTAACTGATTTAGAAGGTAAAAAGAAAGGTGCTGACAGCTGTTTTCTCTAAAGAGGAAGAATAACAGAAAGGGCTAGATCTTAATTAGTGTGGAATAGTCTCTTACAGAGTAAAATATTTGGAATCTAGAAAACACTACCAAATTTTCAAGCTTTGTGTGTAATAGAATAAAGTAAAAAAAMCAGCAAAACTGAAGCTCTGCCTTGTGAGAAAAGCAGGTCTCCGGGTAGATAGAAGTCTGGGTGGGCCAGGTGCAGCTCACAAGACCTGGGACCTAAGCAGACAGTGCTCAGTGTGATGGCTTTTTTTTTTTTTTAAATTAATTGAAAAAATAAAACTACCTATGAGAAATGCTTCCTTTTTGAAAGTACTGGATTTCTCTACTACACAGTTCACTTAGTGAAACTTTTGACAATTTTGGTTTCAACTCCAATTTTGGGTAGAGTCCCCTAGGCTGACCAACTCAGGCATACRATGTTGGAGTCGAAGCTCTGCTGGCAAACTGGTGAATGGATACCAGGTGGACAATTTGGAAAGCAAAAATCGAGATTATTTTTGATCCATGTTACATATGAGAAAAAGAAAACTTCCAGGTGAGCTAGGAAGGGCACTGTGGACTTCTCCCATGGGAGACAGAATGAAGAAGCAGGTACAGAAACAATTAGCAAAACATCCCAGAGGTAAAAATACAAAATAAGTCAAGAGCAAAATCTTAAATCATGCTAAAATAGAGGACKTACACAAGAGAATTTTCAAGAACAGCCACTTAAAAAATGAGGGGAGTGACAACAGAGCTGAGTGAGGGCTCTCACGAGAGCTTAGAGGATGAAGGTGCTGAGGAAGAGAAAAGGGAAGTAGCTCACAAGAAGAAAGCCAGCCAGAAGTTTTCATGAAGTTAGAGCAGACTAAAACACTGACAGTGAGCCAGAATAAAAGTAGTTATGGCTGCATTGCAAGCAAATTCTCTGGAGTGGAGAGTGTGGCATCTGTTGCAAACACACAGGGCAACATGGTCTAATCTGTTCTGTACAGGTACTTACACCATGCTCACCACCATAATGCAAATGCCCTCCAGCAGTGCATTAAGCTACATGATTAACATCTGCTAGTAGCTGTGCTAATTTCCATCATTCTAAAGCAGTGAGAGTTAAGGAAGCTCTTAAAAACAGGCCTTTGCCAGGCAGGAAGGCGCTTAATGGATAGTCAGGTTAATATACATCCCACTGAGTTCTGTCAAGACTRTAAATCACCATCCCAGGAAAGAGTTCTATTTATCCAGACTACAGAGTTCGTTGCAGGTAGCATCATGATATAGTCCTTGAAAGGCTAAGAGGAACAGGAAATAATTTTCCAAGTAGGCTGCCTACACTTTACAGAAAAATTTTACAATGAACATATTTAAAGCAGGGATCCCAGTCAAACCCCTGAGACCTGGCTCTTCTTTCACTTACAAGTTGATCCTTATGTGACACCCACTACTTTCATTACTTTTCCTTATTTTAACCCTGCACAAGGAAGAAGAAACAGATTTTCAAAATCATGGCTAACTTCTCCCAAATTGTTCAAACTCACAAACCAAACACAGTGATCCATGTATTTTGAACTAGATTAAATAATATTTCCATGAGATCTAGTACCTGAATAATGCCAACTCAGATTTGTCTTATCAATGCCATGCACCTTGGACCATTCTAATGTGAAACAGGCYGATATTCTGGGCTGACCCTAAAAGGAGGCATTATATGCACTGAGAACTCTAAATATGGCAAGAAGCACAGTACTGTCACCAAGGCTAAATCTGCTTGTTTCACCACATTTCTCAAGGAAACGTATCTAGATCACACTTTGACGATATTTCTTCAGTATTTCCCCAGAATGATTTATAAAAGTACATCTGGAGACTGAATGCCAAACATCCACAATGTATATTCCAGTGTTTAAAAACAGATTATAAATATTGTATCGGGTTAGAGACTTATATTTCTCCTAAGCTGTCATAATTGAAATGAAGATATATTCTGCTTTGACAAGTTTTATTAATTGCTTACTGTTACTATCTAAATAAAAATATTTTCAACAGGTAAGCAATTTCTAAATCCTTCCACTCTGTGGCTTTACAGATGGAAAGATGCCTAATTTTAAGTTACAGCAATGACTTCTAAGCCTTCTGAAATCTTTGCTATCTGAACCAACAAACATAACTGCATTTTTCCTGTTAAAGCACTGGACAACAAGACCTCCCCCTAATATTTTGTTTCAAGTTACTAAACACAACTCTAACCCTGGATCATTGGATCCCAAACTGTGATAAGTAAGCCATTTCTGTTATGTTTRCCAACCATTTAACTTGGCAATCTTTTTGCAAAGCACCTTAATCAACCAGAAATCTGGTGGCTACCAAATTAGATATTTTTTCACTTACAATTAACTCCTAAAGTCATCTGAAATCCCTGTCTCATGTTCCAGTTAGCAATCCCAGCATCATCTCCAACAAGTTAGCACAGAAAAGGATTAAGAGTGACCATCTAGTCTAAAAGACAGCTACATCATTTATTGTATAATTACTTAATCACTGTGGCCCTCTACTTTCATACAATTAAGTAATTGTTGAAGTATTTGCAAAAAATTGAAAGTAACCCTGGCAGTTTTCCTACCAGGTGCCTGCCTACTACATAACACATAATTATTCCTGTCCATCACAATTCAGATGATGTTTTTATGATTCAAGGACCTTGACATAAGGTTTTCTTGAGCAGCATATTATTTTTCTGATGAGCTGGGTACCACAAAGGCACATACTTCTAAATGGCTTCCCTTTACTCCTTTCAAAAGGAGACAGAACAGCATCATTATTGTCCCTGGGATCAGTAAAATGTGTGGGTGGCTGCATGGAAAGGGTATTATCCAGTGTGGGTAATTGCTTAGTCGTGCCTTTCATTTAACTAAGCTTAGGCTTGTTTTTTTGTCTTGATTAGCCATGCAAGTCAGCTTGAATGTTTCACTTCTGCAAGAAATWTCCCAAACACCTCAGTCTTCATTTTATTGTCTGAACAGAAGATTGATATTGATAAAGAACCGTTTTTGACAGTACACAACTTCACTACAAAACCTTTTTCTGTCAGTTTTATACTCAGAAACAAAACCCCATAACATTATTAGTGTGTACACTGGTCTTTATATTAAATTTATTGTTGTAAACTAACTGGAGGTGAAATTCTTCAGGAAAAAAAATTCTGATAAAGCATATACACACAAAGAAAAATCGAAAGATTTAGCAGTATTCTCTTTCATGGGATGACTCCAACATTTTTGGCACTGTGTATCCTAACACACCAGGAAAAACAAAAAGAAAAGAAAACAATTGGTTTTCCAAAAATAAAAACAGTTTCCAGCATTAAAATCTAGCTCTTTTTCCCTCAGCTGTCACCTGTGATAAGGAAAAGAACGACTGAAGCTCTTTTTCTTTTCTCCTGACAGCTGCTGTGCCACAACAGGCTCGCTATCCTGCTGTGGGCTGACACCTCTTTGTCAAGCAGGTTGTTTCCTAATGCTGCAAAGACTGAAGGATTGGCTGAAATGGCAATACAGCCCTGATGATGATTGAGGATAGGATTTGCAAAAAGGTTCAAGTCATTTGTGATCACAGATTCCACTGACAGTTAATGAAGTCTGGTATATACTTTTCAGAGCAAACAAATTTACCTTCAAAAATTCATTATAAGATTTTCTCTAGCTTATAGAGAATAGAATGTAAGGAAGAGCACAGATAATGAGGTAGTGTTTTGTAACTGTGAAATTAAATGCCTTGTTTCTATTTCTCACAACTTTTTCTTTTGTAAAGTGTTTTAGGCAGCTATTTTTAAATACTTAAAAAAGACATTTCATACTGTGGAGCTCATATGAAGATTTTGGAAGCATTTTAAAAATCCTGAAAGTTTGGATTATGGATGATGATAGAAATCTTTCTTTAGAACATCCTACATTTGATTTCCAAGCCCAAACCATACCAGGAAGTAAAACTGTGGAAAGGGGACTTCTTTTTGTAGCATGCATGATACTTAAGTCCTGTTCTTATAGGCATAAGTAAGACTTACGGCTATAAGCTGTAAGACTTTCAGAGGAATGCCAAAAAGCCCAAGCATCACAGACAACTGGGAACTGCTGGACAGTTCAGCACCTGAGATGCATTCTGCCTGTTTTCCCTCTGATGGTAGCTTGTCAAGRGGAGGCTAGAAAGGACCATCAGCTATAGGATGCCCTTATATTAAAGAAAAAAAMCTGAGAAGTCCAGTTAGGCTTGGCCAAGCATTTAATGCTACTGAGACAACAAATGCAAATGGCAGAACATAATGTCAACTGGGATTCAGGGTAACTTGTACAATTTTCCTTGCAGAAAACATTGGAAGTACTTGCTGTGCTGGTTTGTGCCTTCCTCTGGAGTGTCAAATGCACTAGAGAGCACAGAAAAAGGTCAGAAAGAGTTTGTGGCAAAAGTACTGAATGTTTAATCCCACCCTGCTAAAAGATACAGTATGCCCTGTGCAGTTCAATATGCCAGTCTGTATTTCTTGCCCCTGGTTAGCAAAGAGTGTAACTTGACCATATCTCAATTTATGACTGTGTGATAGCCAGCTTCAGTTGCTGTCAGTCATGCATCCCCATAGGAAATTAATCATAATCACAATTTTGCACTGTGACTCTGCAAAGACTTTGTCATTAAAAAGCTTAATTATCCTTGTTAGTAAGGTTTTTAAACTTTTACATCCAACAGCTTGTTCTCAAAGGTTGGTATTGGGAAACACTTGTTAAGGATAAACTAAGCAACATGTTAACTTTCACTCTTTTTCCTTCCTCTGGTAGAATAGCTTATTTTTTTTTAATTAAGTAATGTGAGAGGCCATTGCAGCTGCCACAAGAATATAACATATTTTCAAATTGAGGGAAAAGCTCAGAGTCATCTTGACATGAAAAAAGAGTTTTGCTATTTAGATGTCAGTGCTGTGCAACCAGTGTGGTGAGMCCTCCTTTTTGACTGTTTGACATTTTGGATGAAGTCATATGGAAAGGGTMAACCAATTTATACCCTAAGGTGGCATTACTAGTAAATAGCTCAGACCAACCTACTGTCAGAAAAGTGAGGTTAAAAGAAAAAAAAAGTCAGAGAGCTGATGCCCTTCCTCAAGTACAATGGAAGAGTCAGCTGGATATCTTGGCTCCAGTCTCAGGCCAAGCAGTRTGAGGATGCAGCAGACCCCGGGTGCAACCAGAGCACAGCAAAGCAGGACAGGGTGAAGGAGTCTCCAAAATCAGAGCGGCACAAAAACCTCCCTGGGCTCTGCAGCCCACAAGAAAGGTACAAAAGCAATTGTTTGTTGTTCCTTGTCTCCAACAAGTACTGAGCTTATCTTTTCAGGCCTCAGAGTCAACAAAGAGCAAGGAAAATCAGCCTCAGATTTTTCTGGTGATATAATACACACTGGGCTTGAAGGACTAGAACACAGATACACTGATTCAAACAAGAAAAATAGCAAGGCAGTCCAGTCAAGGCCCATGCTGGAGAGAACTAAATTCAAATGTCCTTTCCTTGATGGTGCATGCTTATTGCTATTTCTTAATCTATGGAGATAAACAGATGCAGAAGTGCCAGAATGATGAAACTGAGGGAGTGATTTGGAAAATGTGTATCCGTACGCCTCCTTTGAACATGTGATCTTGTGCAGAGCCATTTTACACTTAAGTGAAATTGTCTCAGATCAGAATTTTCTGCAATACCTTAGGGAGGGAAAAAATACATGCAAAACCATTTCAACARATTTTTCTTAATACAAAGGTCAAAGAACCAAACTTTTTTCAAGATTACATTATCCAGAAAGATTCCCAGAGTGAATGAAGCATCAATAAAAATAAGAGTTCTGAGAACACAAGCTGAAAATTGTTTGCTTGCAATTATTCTTYTTTTTTTTTTTTTTTTGAGACGTTCATTTCTCTGGACATTTATCCCCAAAATATATTCAATCTTAATGGTAGAAATTTCACATAAAGAATATGGAATTCTCTTCTACTGAAAAGTACAGAAGCACCTGCTAAAAATATCAAAAATAATTTTCTGATGCTCAMAACACTTAAACTTTAGTTCCCTGGTTATCTCTGCTTTTCAATGATCAAACAGCAGGATGTCTATGATATACTATTTTGAACAAATAGTGAAATTAGAAAGCTAATCAATGGAAGGGGAGAATCTATTAAGGATTCACCAATGTACAGCATTTTTTATTTCAATATGCAGGTCTTTTATTTTGAAATCTGTGCAATTCTCGCCATGGAAATTTCCAAAATATACAAATATAGATTCATGCCTTTGTCTTAAATATATYTGTACATATTGCATATGAACATGGGCAAGCATTTGGGTTACWATTCAAATCATCTAGTCCAAATGTGCACTCATTTAGAATGTCTGTCTACATATGCASATCAGGTAACTTTGTGACCTTTTTCCATATTTAATTACCCAATTTGCTCAACAAAATATGCATTTTTTAATTTCTGGTGAAASAGATCATAGATAATGTTTCCTAATTTAGCTACTGCAGCCTAAACCTAACAGAGCAAACCTGAGCACCCATGAATTATTTCAAGCACAAGAGAAGAGCTTTTAAGAAAAAAAGTTTCTGACCCTATGATGTTTTGCCAGGCAAGTTGTTATACCAGGAAAGTCTAACCTACAAAGTATCACATCTGAAGAGGTGTTGGTCTCAAGTTTTCCCTCACAGTCACACCCAGAATTTTAAAGAAATGAACCTTCAAAGATTTAATGAAAACTGCACATTAAGATGATTATTTTATCAATTCTGCAGGTTTTTAAACAAGGATAAGACATCATGGAAGACAGATGCCTGGATTAACAAGCAATACATTGACTGGTTTTCATTTGTAAACTATGAAAACAAATATTTTTCTTAAAAAATCAGTTGGTTATTTTGAATGTACTGGTCTTGGTAGGGTTCAAATAATCCCTTTTCAAGGATTTTGAGGGCTAAATTGATGGCATTCGTTGCACAAAATGAATTTCTAGTATTTTCTAAGGATGTTCATGTTGRTCCCTTTACCAGCCCTACATTTTCAAACAATCTGTATACAGGAAGCAAATTAGGCTGCTCTGGAAGAGACTCTGATCATTCTGTACTTAGTMCTGCCAAAGAGAATTGTTAGTAGTKTCCAGTGTATTACACRAAACACTATAAAATTTCTTGGTTTTCCTCASTATTCACAGATACCAATGAATACCTGGGTGCTGAAAAACAAAGTGAGGATGCAAAGCCATTTGTRCTCTCTGCACACCACTGAAAAGCAGCTGCACAGTCACTTCTTCTATCCAACACAGAATATGCTGCCAGATATGTTACAGAGCATCTGCTCAAGACTGAAGCATATTGCTGAAGACTGGCTGGTAAAACCAGATCTCAGRGAAATGCATGTGATACCAGCAAAGTGACAGAAGCTGTAAGAGCCAATGTCAAGTTTACAYATGGCCCTTTTTCTGAGATTTTGCCTACTTTTTACTCAAATTTGCAATTTGGGATCATCCTGTCTCTTGTTGCTACAAGAAAATCAAACTGTTAGGGTGTTGYAGCAGAATTGTTCATAGCTGCATGACCAGAAGACTGAAAACACCCTGTTGCTTCCATCTGTTTGCATTGAATTCCCATTCCTTTGCTGTGGGGTATCCAAGCAATGAGTTTATTTATTCCTTTAGTAATAACACTGCACCTGCTTTAGGYACCTTTAGGATGCAATATCAGGTTGCTCCTGAATGACAAATTACGTCCATTRATGAACACTGAATGGCAATTATGACTTACTGTTTGCATTACAGTTGTGCCTAACAATTTGCACTAACACCAAGGCTCAGTTTTTCCAGGTAGTGAAGGAAAACCTTATTCTTCCTCCAAAATCTATGTTATGTAAAAGATGGCTAAAAAGAAGTAGATTAAYTTGGGGACATGACATTATTTATATGATAACAAGCAAGAAGCATYTTGCACCAGTCCTGTTCTCTGGTCTTGTAACCAATACTTCATCCAATGGATTAAGTTGCATTACTGATTTTTTTTTTTAATTGCATTCTCCTGATGCAGCTTGCAAGGTACAATTAATTTTGCATAATCCATTTACAAATGCTACCCTAAATCTTACAAAGCAGGGAGTGTAAATTAGTGCAATTTTATTCTTTCTGGAACCATGCAGAATCTGTATGTAAGAACAGATCCTGAATTTCATCAATGATGATCCACTCTAGAATTTGAAACTACTTAAAGATAGAAAATGAAAGTAGAATATAAATCATCCATCATCASAGCCGCATAATAGAGACACAAAATATTTAGAAAGGAGCTGATGATGCATGAGATTCACACTGATTTAGCCTTTAACAGGCTGGCATGGTTTATTTTATGGTGTAATATAATGACAGTGGCACTTTTTTATTGTTCAACTCTTTTGTAGCCTGTAAATGGCAGTAGATAAGTCTATAAATAATGTGGTAGCTAATTGGGCTGCAAACTTTTTTTTTTTTTTACTTAATATGTTCTATGCTATAAAACAGGGAGGCTGGTAACACTGGGAAAAATAAGCACAATTAGCTTTCCCTGCATGTAATTGCACATTTGAATATCTCGTTGAGTAGGTGGGTGTTACACTTTACTGACACAAGTTCAGGAAAGACAGATCAGTTGAATGAAGTCAAAATGAACAGTAGAAAATTCTTCATATTGAGATATTTTAGTGGGATAGTTCATCTTTATCCTTACTGTCCTCTGTTTGGACAAGCAACTTATAGGCTCAAATTCAGCTACTGAGGAAGGATGAGAAAAATAATATCAAATACAGTTAAGCAAATCTTGCAATATAWTTTTAAAGCTTAATAGCATAAAAATATGTATGGTAAGTCTCTGAAAGTCTTCTAAGACAAAAGTAAATGTTAATGACAGACTGTTTTAGCTGACACATCTCCTTTCAAGCCCTATGTCAAAAAGAAAGGCACCTTTTCAGAAAGCATAAGATTAAGTACTATGGCAGTAAAACCAAGTGGCATGGCCTATTTTTAAGAATACTAACAGGTTGAACATATATGGACTGCTGCAGTAGTTTGASAAGGATTCTCTAATTACTCAGCATATTACTTAACCAAACTTTCCCTCATGCTCTAGCTATGATTTGCTGAATTGTCTGAAAAACAGAAAACTAAATWGATTCATAGATCCATGCAGCCCTATATGTTTATATGGGCATAGATAGGAAAATTTTAGGGTGACCATGGCATCACTCTGCTGATCCTTAACCTTGCTTCTGGTGGTTTGGATTTTTCCACCATTTTATTCTAACTATGACSGATGGGTAAGCAATCTTTTGGTGGATGTCATTAACAGGCTGTCATAATAAAAAAACTCCATGTTTCCCCTATACATTTTCTTACATATTTTTATAGCAGTCAGGCAAAGAAAGAAGCTTAACATCTTCTGTGAGCTTGTCAAGGATATGGATCTCCAAGGATGCAATGGTAAACATAAARCACCAGGACACAGCCAGAACCAGAAGAAGCCAGCAAGCTATCTAAACAACCCAGCAAGCAATCTAGAAAACAGTGTTTYCTTGGTCTCATTTAGGATGGAATCTCAACATTCATTCTTTCAACTCTTATTCCTGCAGGATTTTTTTCATTTATTATTCATTAAATTATATGGTTGGTGTTYCTTTGTTTTGTTTGTTATTCAGCCCTGAAGTCACAGGCTGCTTAGCCATGGTACCTGTCTAATATTTCACACACTTTAAAAATTGACTTAAATTGTCAAATTACAAATTTACTGCMAGAAAATATTACTTGTTGGATTCACAATGTAGTCTGGGTACCTTAGAAATGAAGTCTTTTCTTGATACTGTCCTCCACACCAGTTTCACAAGCAATATGGGAAAACACAGCTCACACAAAATTTCTACCATGATATGCACATATCAATGAATGCTTTCTCAGAATAATTATCAGTATATAGCCTTAAATCTTCATCTAGCAAAGTTTACAACCGCTTGTAGGACTGACTGGAGAGCATACTTTTCACTACCTTGCACCTTCTAGAACTAATCTTGTAAAGACAACAAAGACAGGATCAGAGTTGACGAGAGTCCCCAGATGAAACAGACAAGGGTAAAAAAAAGCAACTTGAGAGAAACAAATAGAGATTAAAAATGCAGAATTAGTCATTAAGCTGCACCAAGACATATAAAAAATTGAGTACCTCCTTAAATAAATACAAATTAACCACAAATTATACAGATCAAGAAAGCAAGCTGAGAAACACTTCAACACGGCATGTATGTACCTATAATACATAATTCACCGAGGGCAATTATTGTGCTCTGTTCTCTCACTGCTAAAGAAAACTCTGCCTAGTTTTGAGCATSACAGTTTAAGGAAAATATGGCTAAAGGAACTTAGCCTCTTGGTAAACATGAGTTATATAGGGAGACTGAAGGGATTAACTTTACTCAAATTAGAAAAGAGATAAAGTAGWTATCATGGAGGGTTTCCAATAGGCAAACAGTCAGAAGAACACAGTGACCATCTGCTCTTTATGTTCACAGGAGAAAAGACTTGAGAACATCAGCTTGCCTACCAGAGCAGACACAAGACATCCTTTTTCATAGTAAAGGACAGATATTCCACTGAACAGACTGCTTGGAAGAGACAGTATCTCCATCCTCAGAGGTTTTTAGAAGCAAGCTAGACAAATATCAGTCTGGATTAATTTCAGCATATTTGATCCTGCCACGGATGACAGGTTTGATTAAGTGGCCTCGTGAGGTCTATCTACTTCTGTATTTCTATGACAGACTTCATTCTGACTTTTCTTAATCAAATGAAGTCTTAAGCTTTTGAGTTCTTCATCTCCCTGCAGACTCAYACAGGTTTTACTCTATTTTTCCCTTTCTAACAGTAGTGTGCTAAAAGTCCCCTGTGCTTACCACAAATTAAACAACTTCTTTGGCATTGTGAAGCACTCTGAGCATCAAACTAATTCTCTCTATTGTAGTTGTCTCTATAAAAGTGGAAGTAAATAACTCAGTTTTTGGGAAACAGAAAATGAAACAATGCATCTATTATTAAGGACAAATAGGTAATTCAGCAAAACTAAAAAATTATAAACAAAATCATAAATTCTACACAAATGGGGAGAAAGTTTTGTGTTACTTGACCTTGAAATTCTGTTCCAGAAACTTGAAATTTTGTCTCCTGAAAACGGGCCCTTTTAAAATAATGAAAATTACACCAACCTGCCTATGAAGAGATCCTAATTCTAGCAACTTAAAAAATTTTAGTATTTTTTAATCACTTTATGAAATATACCTCTTCTTCACATGAACTTGTCAAACTGTACAGTAGTGCAATTTGGAGTTAAACACTAGACAACTATGTTAATAGAAATTGAGGTAGAAGATTTTTTTTTAATTAAAGATTCTGTTTTATAATTTTTYTTTCATTCTTCTGTCATCCAGAGGTCTTCATTATATCAACAGAATATTTTGTATACTGAAAACAGTTTAAAACATTAACTATGAAAAAAATAAACTTTAGCAACTAAAGAAAAGGCACTCAAATTACTTTTTAAAAGCTAATTTCAATAATTTTCTCCAATCTAACTAAGAATTCAAAATATATTTCCCTAACACATAGTGCTTGGCAGCTACAGTAAAAAAGTACTGAGTGTATGGTAGGAATCAGAGCTGGTCTGTTTGATACAATAAATATACAACCCCTGTAACTCCCACTGAATTTGACCTTGAAAACTTTTACAAAGATAAACAGAACAAAACCAAATATATGAGGATAATACCAAGATGAAGTGATAGCAGCAGTTTACCTAATTTTTTCAGCTATAAATTTGCTTTGGATTAAGTTTATGAGCAGTGTATTTTCATTCAGTATTTGCTCAGGCTTTGGCAACTTTTCAAGAGTTTGTTAAAACAGAGAAATCTGCCYGTAATAGTTTGATACTAAAATATAAATGGGGAACAGGCAATAGTTTTTAATGATATTAAACTATGATGGCTTGAGGACATTATCAATGTGTATAATGATTACATTTAATATGTAATAAAAAATATTCTCTTTAAAAAAAGTTTTCTCTTTACTTGTAAAGTTTAACAAGGATATTGACATGATAAAATTACTGAGTCAAAGCTCCACTGTCTAGCCATACAAATACTTTCAGCTTTGCTAAAGTCAGTTACTTATTTGAGCTATTAGAAAGATGCAACCTGTGTTATGAGTGTACAAGAAGTGCAGGACTGAAATATATTCTTGCATGCCTGACTTCTCAATATGATTCTTTTAACAACTTTTTCTCTGGGGTAATCACATTGGGCAGCAAAAATCAGGAGTCAGCACAATTCACATATTTGATATTTCAGGTCATCCTTGCTCTACAATTATCCTTTATTTCACTAACCTAAAACAACTCCTTTTCACCTTCTCTTCACATTAATTTCCAATACAGTTGTACATTAGCACCATACAAAAAGAAATTGCAGGTATTCTTGGGGCTTTCTCAAGGAGTGGAAATAGAACACAGACACTGTTTCCTAACACAGTCCATCCACAGTAGGACATACCAATTCATGCTCCTGGAACCCCAAATTCATGGATTCACCAATACCTTTGTGTGACTCAGAACAGCACAAAGCAAACCAAAACAAGGAACTTGATCAACGCAGAGATAGCAAACAAGTCACACAATCTCTCCCTGTACAGCACCTAATTTATTCACCTAGGCTTTCTAGACAGTTAAGATGACTTTAAAAAGCAGTCAAAATCCCTCTGTTGTATGAAACACGGTATATTATCCCACTAGTAGTCAATCGAAACGTAAAATTAGTTAAGGGTGGGGCAGGGTTCCCCAGAACCATTTTTACTCAGAAGCTCCCCTCTCATGACTGAAGCTCCTAAGTTCTCCCTTAAAACTTATTCATGGCCAACCTATGGGAATTTGCTTATTTCTGCCCATTAATAAGTTACAGATTTTTTATTTTTTTTTTTTTTTTACTTTGGTGTTACCAAAGTAATTTTGTTCTTATTTCCTGGAATGAATTTCAATCAAATATACTTTAAATGTGAATCTAGTGCAACACTGATCCTCTAAGAAATGAACATTGGTTCTAAATAAAATAAATTAGAAACAACTCATAGGAAATCAAGGAGAATGTCCACAGCAAACATGTAGTAGGTCTTTCATGAATGGATCTAGACTAAGTGAGGAAGTCCCTGCGGATGTTTGTATCTAATAAAGACTAAAGGACTTATTAGCAGATAAAATCTGCTACTTCTGCCTGTACCAGGGGTTAAAGAAGACACTGAGGACATAATTCTCATATTCCTGGGGTTTCTTCAAGTTAATTYTTGGTTTTGCTTTCCCTATGAGTCAGGATCTGCCACAAGTGTAGTAAAAAAGGGTATCACAAATGATACAGATATCCATGCATTAATATAACTGGTGGGAGGATTAATGTGGAGAATTAACATGGATMTTAAGTAGGTATTAGTACACACTATCAAAAAATGAGAAATGTTAGATGTGCATATCCTATGTGACTGACTAAAAAAAAAAAAAAAGGTGGAATATAAAATAGGACACCTGCTCAAAGTTTATTATGATGGTCATACCTCTAGCTTATACTGTAGAAAGAATTTAATTGCTACAAAAGTGGTGATAAAGTAGCAAAGGTAAACAATTCAAAGCTGAAGTTTGAAAGCCGTGCAAGTAACAGGGACYTCAAAGCAGGTGTCCTGGTCCAGATTTATATCTGATTAAAAGATTAGTGRGTGCATGGATATGGACAGAAAACATATAACCAGGTCCAAAGGAACAGGAAATGAGAATATTCAAAGTTCTTATCAAGTACACTCAGCTGCTTGACTGAACATGGCTCAGTAGAAGTAATTTCTGAGTAATACTGTGACGAATGGGAAGAGGAGTGCAGGAGTGATAGGACAGCTTCCTTGCTCTTATCGAACACCTTCACTTATTTACTTACTGACAAGGTTGCCTGGAATTATTTTGCTAAAAATAAAGCATGGAAAACTGGGAAAGGAAGAAAAATCATTAGAATCAGGAAATAAGTAATACAATTTTTAAATTAAATGATTCCCCAACTTTTAATTCTCCTTTTCACTCCTATGAATCGATAGGGCACAAGAAAATGGTCAGCTATCATAGTGAATGCAGTGCAGAAATACCCACAGAGGCAGACACAGCTGTGCATAGATGGCACAGATGTTTTAGTTTTATTTTTGTTAGCTCTCAGTCAGATTTTAGCAGGAGATTACTCACAGCTGTTGCACACAGAAAAATAATGTACTGGCACTAATCCTCCTCCATAGTGGGATTCACAGTACTCATACTAGAGGTGGGGTCACTTGTTGCTCTAGCCAAAGAGATAAATGTCCACTTCCCCTCCTCATTCAGACAACAGTCATTAACTGTAGAAGCCCCAGGTGAATGTTTTTACAGTGCTGTACTTGTCCCTAGGAGGTACTGCAATGACACTTTAGATGAGTAAGAGCAGTATCTGCAGTCGCATTCAGGAGGATGAAAATTATAGGTCAGAGAGAAATTTCTCCCTGTGGTCCAATATTACAGAACTAAGTGCCTTATGAGTTTTTACAGCTTCCTTTCAAACATCTTTCACTACTCATTTCCGGAAAATAACATTACATGGAATGCAAGAATTGTCACATGCAATGAAACTTACATTCTTATGATGTTTTCATTTCCCCTATCATACTTTAGCTTGAGTTAATATCAGGTAATCAAACTTCTCAAAAAAATAGACAAAAAGGAGGTGTACTGGATTCAATTGAATGAGCATATATGATCTCATGTATGTTTTTCCCTTGGTGTTCAGGACATWATATAATATTTCCCTGTCCATATTGTCTGCTGAATAAAAACAGAAAGTACTTTATTACATTCCCACAGTTAAGACTTGATTTTATTTGTAAATTTAAGGTGCAACCAAGCAAAAAYATCCTGCAATGAAAATGAGTGGCATCACTTCCTGCCCAAACATTTATCATGTAATATCCGCTATTTTACAAGTTTGGGCAGAGTTCTTCATATRGACCAAGTGGCAGACAAGCTGCAGTGGTCCAGATTCTATCTACCCCCCAATCCTTCAAAATTTAACAAATGTGTGCACTGTATGAGAGATCCCTAAGTTCTATATATGYGTACCTATGTGCTCTGAAATCAGGCATTCAATTCTCCACCTACCTCTCCTACCATTCCACTACTTCTGTATTTTTTCATTGATACCACTTGTAGAATGGCAACTCTGTTTTCTTTAAACCCATTCCATAGTCACAAACCAAAACCAAAAAACATMTTCTCCCAAATGAACTGTTTCAGTTATGAATGAACTCCTCTCAGTCCTTTCAATTAACAGCACATAGGGCCAATTACGTTCTGAGCATTTGCAGATCTACCTTCTCTTTCACTTGGTCTGCTTTTTATGCACTTCATGACTGAATTTTTGGGTGAGCAATAAGAACTACTGCATATCGCTAACACCTGCTCCTGTGTTCTACAGTGAGTTTCAAAGTACAGAAGTGTCACAGTGTGACAGTGCCACAGCCACATGACAAACAAATACCTGTTCCTGCTGTGTCCCTTCAGAGATCGTTAGCTGGGTGCTCACTGCTGGCCACCAACCAGCACAACACATTTATTCTTCTGTGTCCTTTATGTAGCAAGGTGCCCTTAAGAGGCAAAAGCTTCATAAAATCCAGTGTGAAACATGAGAAAGCACCACCAGCGCACATGATTCCTACATGAGAGATCATACATGGAAAAACAAAAAAAAAAAATTCTAAATGGAAAACAAATAAAGGTAAAGTCTGACTCAGGCATGTTTGGTCACATAACAGAACTACAGATTTTCCAGTGGAGCAATAGTCTTCCTACAAACTTGTAAGAAAGTAAAGCACACAACTGTGTTACTAAAAAAAAATAACAACCAACCTGTTTCAAAGAAACTTGTTTTCCACAATGCCATTTCCACAAATTGCTGAGCTATGCTTGTGAGATTGCTGTGAAAAAGACTGAAAAGAAAAATGGAAACTTCTACATGGATGTCATCTACCTTGACCTCAGAAAGGCTTTGAACACTGTCTCCCATGACATCCTTGTATGTAAGCTCAGGAAATGGGAGTTGGACCCCCACAGCAAGGTGGATCAAGAGCTGGCTTAATGGCAGAGCTCAGAGGGTTGTGATGAGGGGAGTAGAATCCAGCTGGAGGCCTGTGCTCAGTGGCAYTCCCCAGGAGTCAATATTGGGTCCAGTCTCTTGTTTATCAACAACCTGAATGAAGGGATAGGAAACACCCTGAGCAAGTTTGCTGATGGCACGAAACTGGGGGGACTGGCTGATGCACTGAGGGCGCTGCTGCCATCCAGTGGGATCTTCGAAGGCTGGAGAGCCMGGCAGAGAGAAATCTAATGAAGTTCCAGAAGGGCAAGTGCAGGGTCCTGCACCTGGGGAGGAATAACCTGAGGGTTGGCCACCTACAGAGCAGCTGCTGAGGAGGAGCTGGGAGTATTGGTGGAAGKCAAGCTGACCATGAGCCAGCAGTGCTCTCGCAGCCAGGAAAGCCAATGGGATCCTGGAGATCATTTGGAAGAGTGTGGGCAGCAGGTTGAGGGATCCACCCCCTCTAGTTGGCTTTGCTGAGACCACATCTGGAATATTGTGTCCAGTTCTGGGCTCTTCAGTAAAAGTAGCACAAGGAGCTACYGGAGTGGGTCGAGTGGAGGTCCACAAAGATGTTGAGGGGTCTGGAGCATCTCTGTCATGAGGAGAGATGGCAGGAGCTGGGCCTGTTTGATTAGAGAAGATGGAAAGAGCACCCCATCAATACATGAGTGCCTCAAAGGTGGGTRCCCAGAGGATGCTGCCAGACTCTTTTCCATGGTGCTCAGTGACAGGACGAGCAGTGACATACATAAGCTAAAGCACAAGAARTTCCACCTCAATCTTCCTTGCACGGAGCATGGGAGCACTGGAACAAGGCTCCCCAGGGATACCATGGAGTCTCCCTCTCTAGAAACACTTGAAACCCTCCTGGACACATTCCTGTGGCACCTGATCTGGGTGACCCTGCCTTGGTAGGGGAGATGGAGTGGGTGATTTGCAGAGATTCCTTCCAACCCAAACTATCCTGAGATTCTGTGATATGGACAAAACCTACCAATCATTACAATTCTGTATTACCCACATTCATTGTTTGCAAAGCAGGTTGCACAATGCAATAAGAACGAAGGCTTACACATAAGGACAGCATGAATKAAAAATTGTGTTTCTATAGGATAGTCATCACAGGGTTTAAAATATATATATGTAAAAGTAATTAGCACATTAAAAAGACGTTATTTTAACATTCCACATAAATGAAGACGAACATCCAAAATTTTAAATAATACTAACTACATACATTTAAAATCAAAAATCTATCTAGATTATGTCAGAAATTATAATAAGTCTTCCAGGCTAAGATCCCACTTTTGCATAAGTACATATTTACATTCATTTGTTGTTGCTTTTTTTTCCAAGCAGAATTTTTWAAAAAAGAGACTTGAGTATCATGAGACATTACTGAAAGTCTTCCCAATGATGATCAGCTTTCTGTGGCTAGGTAAGGTTTATGGAGATCTGATGTGCACTTTTTCTTTTACAGAATAGTCTACAAAGCAGCCAGGTTTACAAAGAACTTATATAATTGTATTTTCTTCAGCATGTTAGTAGAAAATAAACTCTAAAGGAGTTTATATCTCTAAAGGAGACAAGATTTGAAGCTATTGAACTCACCGATCCAAAGAAAAAAAACAACCCACTGAGGTCCTGAATTTACTTTGTTATTTTCTCAATATTTTCTCAATTGGACAATTTTACTTGAAAGGACTTAGACCATAGTTTCTTCTGTCACCTCAATGGCTAGACTTAATTACTTGATTGTCAGATGCAGTGATCATCTGCACAAGAAGGCATGTAGGATGAAATAAGGCCTAAAGATTGAATTCCTCAAATCTGTCTCAAGGACACTTTGCTTTTATGAGGTATTCTTTCCAGGAAGGAAACTGATCATTGTAAAATTCCCTTTCATTTGCCAAAACCTGCAATCTTGCCATACAGTTCAATGACACATTTTTATTTCCTTTTATTTTTATTCTGTTATTTTACTCCCTGCTTTATCATGAGGATTTGATCTTTTCCTTATTAAATCAGTGAAAGAATATCTATTAAACTGAATGACAAAGAGAGTGAGCAGCCCTGCCACCAATATGGGTATTAATTCTGATTTACCCCTCGCAGGAAAGCCCCTTCTAACATGCTGTATGATCACAGAGAGAAATCCTTGCTTTAGTGAAGGCAGCAAAGGCAAAATTCTTTTGTGATGTGCCATTCAAAAAGCTGCATATTAATTGAACACAATAAATTCTAAGAACAGCATGCATMTTTTCTGATGATCCGATTCCCTTTTGAGCTTTTACCTCAGAGGAAATCCTGGTGGCACTCCTTTACAATTTGTAAATGGACTATTCACTGTAATATAGCATTTTTAGAGAGTTTAGGAAGAAAAGTGTAACYGGATTTCTTTCCCTGTATCTTCATACTGACCTACAACCTCTGTCCAGACTCATCCAGGTAACCCTACACTATGCTTGTCTGCTACTACACCACAGAAGAAATATTCCTATTGCATGTATGAAAGCTGTCCTGTCAATACCTGTTGAACCACACAGATGAGGACTAAAAAGGAAGTCACAAGGCAGCTGTCAGGGTCAGAAGCACAGARGATTTTTTTCAGTGAGAATATTCACAATTTCAGTTTTAAATGTGATAAAATTTATTTCTATCCAATCCCAATCTTGCTGACTAGAGAGACAAAAATCACTGTTCCTACAACAAAATCACCAGAAGTTCTGTGAGGATGCAATTRTTTCTAAGTGTTACTCACCTATCAACTGCTCTGGAGTACTTCTCTAGAAAAATTAGCTCATCTAATCAAGAAAGGGAAGCAAAACCTAAACAGGCCAAATGGAATAGTCAAGGTCAGTGGATCTGCAAGCAAACTGAAGGGTTCAGCTCTTTTCAGTTTCAAGGAGTTCAGTTTGGGGCAGACTGCTGGATCAGTCCATGATCGAACTGAATATTTTTAATGGAATTTTAGAAACACTTTATACATTTCAGACACAGACAGGAGCCCTAAAGACACAGTAGGAAATGCAGCCCAACAGGTACATCACTTCCCACACGGGGATAATATTTCAGTGTCAAAGCTGGATTAAAAACACATATTTGAAATTATCCTTATATGGCATATGTTTCATATAAAATGACATTGAAATACTCTTTAACAGATAACATGGCTGTTACTGTTACATGAGAATGAAATTAATTTCTATTCTAGAGAAAGATTGTCACTCTAAGAATTTCAAAGGGAATGATTTTTCAGAGGATGATTTACAATTCAAAATGTTGATTRGTCTAAAGATTGTGAATCAAATCTCTGACAGCATTGAAATGCTTCTCATTTATCTGTTGAACAGGTTACCACAAAGGGCATCAGAATCTAAGTGGGTCTTCCTTCATCTGTGTCTGACATCTAGTTCATGTATTTTCTAACAACAAGAAAATTGGTGTAAAGACTAATTTCTGACACACAAGTCATAGGATTTTCAACAGATGCTTGTTATGACAAGGCAGATTTTGGGTGAATGCAGTTAAAAGTAATGAAATACTACCTACTGTAGGCAGCAATCAAAATGGAAAAGCTTTATCTGAGAAGTCTAATATTGAAAAAGTCAAGCAAATAAAAAATGTAATGATGTGAGACACTGAACAGGTAAAACTTCTATGGGAGTAGGAAACCATTAAAAAAATGAGTGATGCTCTTGGTCGCAGTATTTTGCAGTCTTTGTTAAGAAAACTACTGCCTTAGTGTGGGTATTCTGTGCAAATTAAGGGAGCAGAAATGCATTGCTGCTCTAGTTGAGGTGGAACAGCCTGCATACTTGTCCCAGATGACTTGCTCTGATTAAACTACATTTAGATTAAGAATAATCTGAATATATTTTAAAGCATTTGAAACTAAATACRCACAAATTACATAAAGCTCTCTAAAATTTCTTGCGTGTTGTGATATTGTATTCATGTGCAAGTTTAAGGTGAAGTTTCATTTTAAGAATTGGTTTTCTTAGTTACAATTTATTCTCAATTTCCATTTTTGGTAGTTTGAAATTCACTGTGAGTTCATTGAAGCAAACWAAGTGCCCAGCTTGCATTACTGACTCCATGACTCTTAAAATGCATATAAAAAAAGAAAGYGTAAAGTACTATCATTATGTTGTGCAGCTAAACAGCTGTTCAGTTTTTTCTCGTACACTGACTTTTCTRTGTCTAGATGAGTGCCAAATGCTATTGCAAAAATTTGTGCAAGATGCAGGTTTTTTCTTCTTTCTGGGAGGCAGCATTTTTGCTTTTCTTTTTTGTTTTCCAGTAATTTTCTGTATTTTTCTAAGGTAAATGCCACTAAAACTAGTAACAAACCTTTGCTTTTAGTGTTTAAAAAAAGAGGCTGGTAACCAGTAGTAATGGGTCTTCTGCTTAACAAATTAACCCAATAAAAGTTCGCTAATGACTTCCATTTAAGATGTTAAATAACAAAAGTAGCAAAAAAGCGACTTTAAACAGAACCCAAAATCCAGATGTAAACTAAACAAAAGTGAAGTCTAATACTTTCATCCAGACCAGATGTGCCAAATATATTGGCATGCTTTTCACTGTAAACAAGTCAGTTTTGCTRCCACAATACCCTCAACTGTTATTTTCAAGAAAGGCATTTATTGGCTTCACAATTACTCTGATGCTTCCCTGATGGATCACAGCCATCCATCAGGGAAGTCATGTTCTAGTCATACAAAGAGTGCATGAATGACAGTGCTAAACTAATACTAATGGAGGACAGCACAGATATTAGAGAAACTTCCTGCTGCCACAAAGCTTTTCATCAGCATTTCTTAGGAGATTTCTTAAAATTTATCAAATAAAATATTTTGTATCCTTCATTTTTAATGAGAAGAAAAATACAGAAAACATGGTCTTCAAATTTTTTGAAAATTGAAATTATTTTTGAAAGGATTTTGATAGAAAAAACTGCAGTCAGCCTCCTTTAAGCTTTCTTATTTTCCAGTTTCAGAGTACTTGACTTTTCTACCCCCATTGTCTTTTGAGTAAGACAAGAAGACATCATCTGTATAGCACCTCATAAATTGTGAAGCATCTCATGATATTCTTTGTGAGATAGGGATCGATTACAGTAATTTGGACACAATCACAAATATGTGATTTACCTTCTTAATTATCTGAAATGATATACATATATATATACATGTCTAATATCATAATTAGATTAAATTCTAAAATCTTATAGGGCAATRACTTCATTATACAATAGCTGTAGCTCCATGGCAGTTCTAGAACAGCAGTAGCCAAGCACTAAAAGACAGAGAAACAGCCCCTTTCCCACTCAGGGAAGCTGCTGATCATTATTGAGACACTCAGAAATCTGCAGCTGTTAAAGCAATATTTGTGTCAAGTCTCCTTCCAACAGGGATGAAAGGTGAGAAACATCTGGAAGACAACAATAATTGCCAAGGACATTCATCACATACCAACATGAAGAGATGCATCATGTCTCAGAACCGCCTCTGCTAGCAAAAGCAGTCACTGAGAATGGCCACTGGAGTTTCCACAGTGGGAAATGAACTGACCTAGAGCAGCCAGGGTAAACACTGGCATAGTCCTGGGAATGCAACAGCCATCCAGAAGCAAGGGCAGACTYGTCAAGTATTAAAATAATTTGCTTCCTAAAGTGTTGCCTGACATAACAAAACATCTCTCCCCATCATTGTTTTTAAAGAGCTTCAGCCCATTCATCCTGCCTTTTGAATACATATCTACATTTGCTTTTAATTCTCCTCAGGAATCCAACCACTGTTTCTGAAAGTGTGTCACCCTCTTTTCTGACAGATCTCAGGAGCAAGCTAAGTGTGTGATGAGAAAATTGTTTGTCTGCAGCAACAGGTAAGTACTCTTTATCTGAAAAGCAGCACTCTGAAGAGGAATTGTGACAGATTCTTGCCTTTCTTAATYAAATATTTATTTTAATCGTCAATAAATTAAGTTCATTTTCCCCAAAYTGGAGTCYATTTTGCCCATGAGAGTAACTTGTAAGGGATCTTCCTGTCTTTAATTTGATCTGTGAGTTTTCTTCCTCCTGTCATCCTTTAGAGCAGAGAGGGAGTAAGCAAGCAGCTGGATGGGAGTGTGGCTTTTAGCCAAGCCTAACCCACCACAGAGGGATATCTACAARGAAGACTTTGCATTACTTTTAGTATGTCCTGGTTGTATGACAGGGGTCACAGCAAAATATCAAGGGATTTTYCCATGTCCAAGCAGAGTAATTACAGAGGTATGTTTTATACTAGGCCACACAAAGGAGTTACCCACACTTTACAGACTTGGGAAAACTAGCACCCCTAGTTTTTCATATCTCTTTTTCTTTGTTCTCCCTGTTATTGTAACCATCTTACGGCTTTTCTGAAGCTCATGACATTTAAAAGCTAATTATCTCTATAGTTTTTTCCCACAACTTATATTAAACTTGACCTTTCTCCTCCTTCTGAGTTGCCACAACTTTCTGCCTTAGGTTAATTCCTTAGCTCGTGACCACAAGTTTGGGCATGAAATCAAACTGCAGGTCAGCTWAACCACATGTCAGGAAATCAAACAAAAATAATTTTCTGGAACAGAAATCTCTACACTCTCAGCCCAAACTCACTTGGACACTATGGCGCTTACAATTTAGTGTTAACAATTGATCAAGCTCCATTGGGGTTTTGTAATCCATGATGCTTTTTCAAGGGATGACAAGGGATTTTCATGGCTGCCCCAGACTCCAACACATAGAACTCCTTCCTGAGAAAAGGCAGCAGCTGCTGCTCCAGTGCTGCATCAGTCCATGTACAGATGAACAAGAGTACTCCATTCACTTTGCTATGCAATTTTTTCTTTGTTGACAACATCACAACTGTGCTCCTGAAAGCCCCAAGGGAATACTAGGAGCTGCTTCAGCTGCTCAAAAGAATAATATAAGAGTCACTTCCCTCCCTTCTTTTTTTTATTTATTGAAAGACAGTTTATTTGTGTTAAAAGAGCCAGGCGCAAAGGGACCAGGATGTATTGCCACTTGCTCTTTACTCCCACCTATCTCCCATCATTCAGTGTGTATGGTCTGAAAAACAGACACAAAAACAATCTTAGAAGTGGCAAATACCAGATCAGATATTGTGATACCAGAAAAAAGATATTCCCCCGCAGACTGAAAGAGATGCTAAAGACTTCTAGTAAAGGAAAAGTCTGGAAAGTCTGGCCKTTTTATTTTTTGTACCCTAACGTTATCTTCCACTAGCATTGCATCCCTTTAGTGCAGCTCCCTGCACCCCAGAACCAGATTCAAGATATAACAATGCCATTTATACCAGACTGTCATGGCTGTGACACATATTTAGCCATAARAACTGCAATTATAAAAAGTATTTACACTTTGCAATACAGATCAATATAAAGCCATGTTTTCCTAGTGTTTAAATAATAATATTAATATGTTAATATCCTTGAAGAAAAAAAAATCTATAATACAGATCTTTATTTTTTAATTTAAGTTGCAATATCACCCTTTCATATTAATGCCTCTTTATTTACCCTAATAAGTTGCCACTTCAGTAAACAGTCAAAATTTCATAGATGACTGTTTTAATTTCTCTTCATTTTTAAAGGGCTTACAGGGAGGCACTAAGAACATTCTACGATATATTTGTAGGCTAAATAGATATTACCAGTAATCTAATTATTTTCACAGATCTGTGAAAGGATAGTTTAATATTTAGTACTGTGATTTAAAAAATGTTGTGCTTAAAGTGTTCTTGAACTTTAGTTTATAAGATTTTGTTTTTCCGTCTCTGACATACACTGGAAGTCAATTAATACATTAAAATTACATTAAGATACAATCTGATTTTTTTTCCAGAGCAGAAGAGAAACTATTCTTTCTTCAGCAGTATCAATTATTTTTAAAGTATTTTTTAAATTATTATTTTTATATATCTCCTGAGTCTTGCTCAATACAAGGGGTAAATGATGAAAACTCAACCTGCTCTTTGCACATTGCTGCTCAAGAAGCTGAACAGATGTTCTGTTGCAACACACAGAATATACCAGATACAGATACTAAACATGCTTTTTGGGAAAATTACTTTGAAAGTGTTATGCCAGAAAGTAAATAAAGATGGCTTTCCCAGCGAAGTTTGAGCTAATCACAAGAAGAGTTGAAAGCAAATTTACAACAAAGCACAAAAAACAAAAGAGGAGAGAATTTTTTTAAATATGATTTTACAAACCATGCCTACTGATATCTTGCACAATAAACAGTACATTCCCCCAGAGTTCCTAAGTGCCAAGTGTCCACCTGGGAATACAATCTTACCATTTTCTTTGGAAGAATGAACTTCCCTATGAAGTTTGGAATGGTGAAAAAAAAAAAAAAACCAGCTCATTTGATTTCAATTAGCTTTTTTTAGTTCCATTCAATGGATGGGGGGAAAAAAAAGGAAAATCTCATTTTGAGAATGATCTCCTGCATTTGCTAGGTGTGTGGAAACACTGGCCGACATTTCAGTTATGAAGCAGAGCTTTCCACAACATTTCCAATGGACAGTTGTTTTGGACTTTTTTTAACTATTCTATCTACTGTCGTATTGTTACAGAAGCATTCCAGAATGTATAGCACACTTTTGCCCGAGCCCTAACTTTCATCAGGAATGTCTTCTCACAATCTGTAGGGCACCACACTCACAACTGACTGTCAGTACCATGCTGCTTATGTCAGATGAGACAGTGAAAGGTTTTGAAGGTCACAGAGGAAGTCTATCAGAAAGAGAATATGAATAGAAGCTTATCTAGATCTAGATTGGGCACTTGGGCATCACCTCTTTCTTTATTCTCCCTGCTGACATTGTTTATAACCCTGTGACGGTGGGCCACAGATGGGCTTTAGGTTACACAGACATTTGTGATAAAGAGAGAGCTTAAAGTAACAGAACTGCCAAACTGAGAGAATTATCCTTTCTCAGCAAATGTCAAAAATACCTGTTCATGTCTTGTAGGTTTATTCTGAAAGCATGCATGTAAAATAATGAATTTTGAAAAACATAAAAGAGATACATAATACCTACTTTGCAACTGATAAGGGATTACAGTGCCTCCAAAGTCTGTTTGGTTTTATCCATTTCCTTTCTCTTGATTTTTGTGCTTTGTACCTATCCTTAACCTATGCCCCAGAGAAAGAGTAAACAGCTGCTAAGAGTGCCAATAACATTCAATAGTTCATGTTCCCTTACTCTTCACCCAGGCTGCAGCAGCCACATTTGGTATGCATTCCACTCTGCAGCATCCTGGAAGCCTGCAGTTTGAACCCGTTTTTCAATTTAGCAGTAATGCACTCTGAACAGTAATCTGTTACAGAGCCAGCTGGTCTTCCTTAGCCTTTTACCCTCTTTTAATCTTTTAGTGTTCCATGGACACCTCATCTACTCTTGGCTGCTGCAACCTTTGCTCATCTATCATATTTGTTGTACTCTTTTACATTGCCTTATCCTTACGATTGTAACAGGCAAAAGCACTTCTARTAATATTAAAACCCAAAGTAATCTGTCAATTAATTCAGATTTGAAATAAATATGCYTGTAAAAGAATGTGAACAATCACTGGTCTGTATTTAAAAAACACAAAACCAAAATCAAAGATAAACAATCTAGCCAGTTTTGCAAGTATGTACAYCTGTACATCCATATACCTGCACAGATGTGCAAGTTCACAAACACACATGTACTCTGTTTACATATGCAGTCACAGAAAACCAAAACGTGGKTTTACACAATGATTTGATTAAAATTAATATCATAGCAAGAAATTAACAATAACAATAGAGATGGAAGAAAAAACTATATAGAAATTTAGACAAACTGGCCTCAAAAAAGAGAAACAAAAATGACTGACTTTATTATTAATCAGTGTAACTCAAAGAAAAATGTGGTATTTAAGTCAGATATGCATTAAAARTCTCAAACTTTTCAGCTCTTAAGTTACAGAAAATATTCAGGCTTCATTCTATAAAATATCTTTGCTGCTTTTTTGCTCTAACAAAGATGGAGAATCATACAGATTTCTCTACACACATTAAGAATTTTAGGAACATTGAATACTGATATTAGTAGTGGTTCATATATCTGGTTTTACTTAGTAGCATAATTCTATTGCAGTTCTCCTAACTCTTCAGCAATATATCTGAAGGAAAGGGTTTCCAAAAGGAAGAAGGATTTGTACTATGGTAYTAAACGAAGCATAGTTATTCCACTGCAAGATAGTGTGGTCAGACTGCGGCAAAAAGGCATAAAATTTCATTTTGTGTAGGCTTATTTGTGATTTGCTGGAGAAAAAAAAGAGTTATGCATACACACAAATGTTTTGCTTTTTCTAGGTAATTCAAATTTTCTACAGATCAATATGAATCAGGAATACTTATATCAGCAAATATAATTTTAAAAATTCAGAGAGGGGTTCTTTTTCTTCTAAGGACTAAAATTAGGAAAGCTTATTTGCAGCCTTCACATTATTACAGTTTGAAGCTACTTGTGAGGATTCAAGAAGCACAATAAGCATATAGGAACTCAAGGAAAAGTAAGGTTCTTCAGCATCTACTTAATTGATAAGTGACCAGAACATCACCCACTAATGAAGAATCAGGTGATGCTGTTTAAGTTCTATCATTGTTAGTTTATGCTCTTAGACAAAGTTCTCAAGCCTTCAGAATTAGAGCACAAACATGATTTTAAGTATGTGTACAACAGAAATTTTAAGCCTGAAAAYCTTACGTATAAAATTTAATATTCTAATATACACTCTGGAGTCTCAGAGACAAGCTGACATAGTATACTTTGGAATTAATCTCTATCAGTAAAAAAGARGCAATTTGTGTCCTAATAATGTCTCTCTCTACTTCTTATTTTAGCCTGACATCTGGAATCACAGCAGATTTCTGCCACCYGCAAGGTCAGGAAAATGCAGACATCTCAACATTTACTGACTACAGCATTATTGGAAAGATTTTTATACAGGTGGGACAGCTTCTATTTCTTCATAAGTGTCTCCCACATACAAAATAATAACCATGAATGAGAAAGGTAATCTTAAAAAAGGTACAAAACTGAAAACAAGTATTGAAATGATCCTTCTGGTTAATGAAAGAAACAATTACGGCACACAACCCTTGACATGCAAGTCAGAAAAGCCCTCGTAGACATAATGACTTTCCAGTTTGTAATTCTGCCATGGTGTACACTGGGCTGTTTCTGTAGAGGATGCTGTGTGCCAAGTGCARCAGCTCAGCAGTATTTTGCACCCAACCTCTGTCAAGCACAGATCACACCAGCCTAGAGCAGCTTCAACTCCCCAGCTCCTAATGAAACACAACATCACTGTGCCACAAGATACCTCAAAAAACCCCAACGAATTCACACTGTTCTGAGTAAAGACGCTTTTGAGTTCATTAAGCTTAAAAAATAATTTGTGTCCTTTGCCATCTGCTAACTTATCCTGAAGACTTGTCTCAGTCTCATCCACCATGGTTATTGGAATAACATCTGYCCACCTACAATAAGAATATTTTTAGATACCAATTAGTAAAAAGTCATGTCTAAGAGAACTTTCCTGTCCTCGTGATGGTGTTTACAACTCTTCAGCTGTGGACTAGCAGGGAAGCCAGCCCCAGTGAAGCAGCAGATGCAGGAACAAGCATGAAAATGGCAGCCAAGCCTAACCTGGCACACTCACTGATGAATCAGCCCATACACTACWGCCACTTGAGACTTCTCAGAATATTGTTTTCTTTCCTGGTAGGCTAGAAAACTCCCTGACTTTCATTTCCAGATGATATGTAGTTCTTTGAAAGAGTATAAACAACAGAAATAATTCCTCTTGTTGTTCTTTTAAAAATAGATTTTTCTTCCCATTGTCATTCAATAAAAATACATTTTTAAAGTGTATTAAAGTTCCCTTTCCAATACCAAGGTAATTTTTCAACTGGTGTAGTCACTTTTTGTTTTCTTATGCAAAACTGACTTTTAGTTCATATAAATTTCATAGGCCAAAGTAATCCTTACCTTATCACTGCAACTTGGCAAAATTACGAGAAGAACAATTTGGACCAAACATTTCTGTCTAAGATATAGCATCAGGAAGATGTCCAAACACCGTAATCTATCCCATATTTCATTCTTGAACTGAAATCCTAAAAACCTTGTTTCTACACAATCAGTTTTACTCTAAATATATATATCTAAGCCTATAACAATTATGAAAACAGTATCACCTTTTGAAAAGCAAGCAATTTTTGATACTACTGGAAGAAAAAGCACTGATGAAGTGCCTGTGATCCATCCTGGCCAATGTCGGACAAAGGTAATTCAGCTGCAGAAAATATATCTGAAGTARACATAGTTTCATTTACTGAGCTATTTTGGGTTGCATTTTTCCCATTCTCTGTTCCTGCTGCTTGATATTTAACTGTAGACAGAACTTCTATGCATCCAGATGGACTAAACACCCTTGGATTTTTATTGTTTTTTAATCCATKTTACTCCTTGCATGGCCGCAAGAGGCATATAAGAAAACAACGGCACAACTTTTATGCAAATAACATTTGTTATTTGTTGTTTGAAATAACCAGATGCCTCAGTCAGGGAGCTACACTGCAGCTGAAGATAAAATCAAAGGCAGRGGGACAGATGATATTTCTCTTGAGGAGCCAAGTACCAAACTAAAGCAGGATGACAAAAATGAGCATTCTGAAGTTTGCCCAGAGCTTGGGTTGGATCTCTTTGCCATCTGCTGCCTACAGGAGCTGCCCTGAAGCTGCCTGCCAGCACAGCACCTCAGGAGCCGTGCAGGGCACCATGGCACGAGGAGTTCCCCTGAATCCGCCTGCCAGCAGAAGCAGTGGTGCAGAGAAGACTTCTGTCCCTACTTGGCAATTCACTGTGTCACTTGGAGAAATTCTCTAGACTAATAGAAATACCTGAAGATTAGCATTTTGTTAACAAATAATCACAGTGATAAAGGTTGCAAAGATATCTAAGTTCCTTGAGATAAGATCCTCAAGGGCTCAGTAGTTATCCAACACTTGCTGTTTACTTTAGCACCCTCTTGCAAGCTCATAGCTTTGTGTCTGTTGGTTCTGGCTCCTGTCACACAACGTTTTAGCCTATAAAATGGATGCACTAAATGCTCATCAGGCCACGGTAGCTTGGTTTGCATCAACTATCACAAAACATTTGAAAAAAACAAAGATAGTTTAACACAACACAGCATAGTCTTAACTACTAACTCTTGCCATTGTTTACTTTGCAGGCAGRCAAAAGCAAGCACATCTTCCACATCTAAAATACAAACTTGGGACCCGTGATTCAGGATGGGTACAATTAACCTTTTAAGAGACMATGAGGCAAACTGACTTGCCTCACACRCCCATGAAAACCCCTGCCATGAAATGGARGTGTATGAGTATTTAAATTGAAAAAAACCAATAATTCGTCAGAGATTGAGTCTGGAAAAATATCTGCAGAGGGCATGACTGTGCATCTTCCTATAACAGAGATAAGCAGTTCCCCAGTTAAAACCACTGGAGACAACTTGCAGTAATGTTGCTAACATATGCTTGTAGAATCAGGATCTAATTTCTCACCATCTCAGTGTTCCAGTATCTCAGATTTCTGCTCTGTGGGAACATGATTGTTTTGGGCAGGACTTTCCCTTGGGGTGTGCGTCCTTAATTTATTGCTGCAGGGTTGAGTAATGTACCRATCACAGAATCATTCATGTTTTATTAAAATTAATTTCAAGGGAATGTTGGTTTTAGGAAGCATGTATAGAACTGTTCAGATGCTTTGGAAAAACAATTCCAGCAACAAAGGGTAATGAAAATGTTTCCTTTTTTCATTCCTTTCATTGTAAGATAAATGAATCCTAGCCTCRGAGTATACCAAGAAAAAGAAAAAAAGCAACAGGAAACTCCCTCTATTTTGTCCCAGTTCCTCTGCTTTCTCCTGTCTGTCTTGCATTGCTTCTTCTGGAAGGAATCCCCCTTGGCTAGAATGTAACTTTAGGATTCTATCTGCAATCTGGGTTAGCACAATAAAAATGGTGTTTGTGAGATCTGGCTCTCCTACCAAATATAGATGGGTTTTCTTTATTCTTATTTCTGATCTTTATAGGAATATTTCTTTCAAAGTGTCTGTTTTCAGATGTTTTTCTAGGCATGAAMATCACTGCTTTGTTTGGTAGATAATTTATTGTCTGAGACAATTTTGAGGTGAAGAGACACCACCTGCTACAAAAAGGTCTCATTTACTGAGTGATAATTGCAGGCTGAAACCAAAAATGGAAATAAAGAATGTTGATGGCTTCTTGGTGTATTTCAGCCACTTTAAAGTGGGGCTTTATCCAAAATTTCCCATTTTACAAGGAAAAGAGGAAAAGAGGTGGGCAAGGAGAGCAGTGCTATCACAAGAACCAGAAGAGAGCAGACACTTGCCATCACACAGGCAGCACTGTCACAGGTGTACACAGCAAGGCAGAGTTCAAGATGGTCTACACGAAAGAMTCACTTGTCAGTGCTGCATTGTCTGAAACCAATTTTTAGTGTGGTCAACAGCTTTTGCTATAAGGACAGCAAAACTGTTAATTTTGTTGTTGTGTCACAAATCAGAGAAAAAAGAATAAAATTAAAGTACAAAATAAATAATCRAATTTGCTTGACAGGTACTAATTCAGTTTGATATATCCCTCACTGTAATTTCATTGGCAGGTAAACCATACATATTTATAAAAGTGGCAGCAGACTGCTGTTGTTGTGTTTGTAATTTACAGTAACAAAGAATTCATTTAGATTACCATACTTGAAGTCCCAAGGTGACTCTGCTGTGGTTACAGGTCCCCTGCTACGCAGGATACCTGACATAATAAAGAACAAAGGAAAACAATGCTACACTGAGACCGGGGCTCCYGGGTAATCAATTCAGGTATTTACATCTGAAACAATAGCTCTGTGCAAATCAGCATCATTACTACAATTTGCTGATAGAAACCCCAGGGAACTCAGGAAGTGTCTGCCTGCAAAGCAGCTGATTAATCWGAGTTACTTATGTTTTGTTAAAGCTTTATTGTTTCCCATCATAATAAACAGTAAATGATTGTTTAAGAAAAGGGCATGGGCGGTGCAACCAAACGTGCAAGAGACACCTCTCTTCCAGCATTTTGGCTTGTCATATTGGTCAGCAGGTGTGTCTGTCAGGAAAAGGAGGCCAGTTTCAATCTTGCTCTTATGAAGCATCATTACCACACTCACATGTTCAGGTTTTTTTAAATACTTGTTTCTAATCTTATACACTTTTGAAAAAAAAAAAAAGGAAAAAAGGAAGCAAAAACTTAGGGAGAGCCAATTTAAGCAATCTACTGATGCTTATGGTTTTGGCTCATACATAGGGCTGCTTGTCTCACCATTTTACTCTTCCTATTGGAAGAACAAAACAAAGAAAAAACAATTTTGTGGCACTGTCTCCCCTCCAGTGCTTTGCCTGATGAAGGCAAGGTGTCCCAAAAGACCACATTTTTAACAGGGAAAGAGACCCTAATTCTGCATATCCACATATTTCCTTAATGTTTTTCTAATATAAAGAACACATCATTTAGGCACATTTTAGAATGTTTCTTCTCAGAACTAGCAATTAATCTTTTAGGGAAACAGGCTTTCTTGCCTTGTCTGTCCATGAAAACCCCTGCCATGAAATGGAGAGCTATGACTATTCACATCAAGTGTGAAACACGCCTTGCGCTGCTTAATGAGCTGTTCAGAAAAATGTGGAAGCAGAAATTACTTCTTCAGTGAGGGAWGTTTTCAACACTTCCCAAAATAAAATCCTACACAAGTTTATTTTGAAAATGTTTGCACCCATAGAAAAATTAGATGATCTGGCTGATAAACCAGTGCTTGTGGCACTGTCAAAGTAATGGTTGTTTGCCTCAGCAAACGAACACTCACTCGCCACCTGTTCCCAAGCCTTCTGCAGGCTGCTGCTGAAACACCAATGCAACAGTGCCCAAAATTTTCTGAATTTCGTGTTAGCTACAAGAAGATTGCTTTTTACAATGAGACACATCATATATCTCAGTCACTACTTTGCATAAAGAATATCTGAGTTTCTTTTGCTACTGCTATATTTTTCAAAACCATATATTCCATGTTAGTTGGCTGACTGATCTATGAGACCAAAGCAACAGGGAACACAGGACTGTGACTATAAAATTAAATTTCWGTAATGGGGAATTTGCAGCACAGATGCATTGCCTCACAGCAAGAAAGACTCTAAGGCAAGGAGACAAAATCTGGAAACATCATTGCAAACTGGGAATTCTGTCACTTTCAAAAAACATTGCCAGGATCAATAGGGACTTGGGATCTGAGGAACGTTTCTATATCCTGAATGGAACTGACAAGTACTGCAAAGTGTGTGGGGACTCACATCTGAGTAGTCCGGTTCCTAAGTGAAAAGCTGGAACATTTTTCCTTATGCTGACACTCTTACTGCTGTGTTTATGGGATGCCCAACAACGTGGACATTGTACAGAGTGACACAAAAATGATCTCTCTTCAGACACTGCCTGCAGCAGCAAAGTTCCTTTGTCAGTGACAGTTTCACTGCACACAATACATCACAGACTGATTACAGACTGATTATGAACTGAAGTGTGATTGTTAAGTTTCTGGAAGAACACACATCTGAAGAATATTATGGAAAAGAACAATAAGAATAATACATCCCTAACAATAATCTAAGATAAGAAAGAAAATGAGATTTAAAAAAAATCTAACAATAGCTTAGCTAGAAATCAATTACTGAAGAAAATAAGGCACTCAACTTCTAAAATACAGGTGACAGTGGTAACATTTGGGAAGGCTACTACTATTGCCTGAGCCCAAAYTTTGAATGGGGTACTGCTGTGGTATGTACAGTAAGAAAAAAAATGAAGATAGAAAAAAGATRTTCATGATAGTTTTGTCTCTGTCCATTCAGCTCTCTAATGGCTACTAAACAAAAAGTGTACACATTCAGCTAAATCACCTGCAAAACTTCAATGGCTATGAAGTCCTTTGTATTTTAATTTTATGATGCTCAAAGTGAACGGCTAAAAAAGAACTGTGCTATTTCTTTTAGTCATACTTCTAATACAAAACTGTCACAGAACTGGGTTTTTGGAATTGCTATCCAACACTTAGAAGTAYCAACTATTTAGAGAAACAGAGTCTTGTAGAAACTTGGAAGCAGCAAAGAACAGAACACAGTTCAGTTCAGAGAAGACATATGGCAATCTTAGATTTCTTATTAAGTTAATTTCTTCAAATGAATRGTCAGTCACTGCGATGAATTTCAAATGAAGACAGGGCAGAAGAAATCTGTCAAAGATGAAAAATAATAAATAAAAAAWATGTAATGAAGTATCAAAAAGAGAGAAGCAAGACTCTACACAATCTCAGAGAAGATATTTACTGGAGAAAAGTAAATTATTTTTGAGACTCTAACAAATGAAACATAAATAAATATTTTGTCAAAAGTTCTTACCTAGCAGTTGGTCAAGTTTAGCCTCAAGTCCAAATGCTACAAGCAAAAGGAGATTCACATGGAAATTATTTTCAWGCACTCAGAGTAAATAGAGCTCCAGGCAGTAAATAAACCACAATGGGATGCAATTCTAGATTCAAAGCATTATACTTTTTGTACAAATCAAAAACGATGTAAGCTCACATAAAACGTAGAGAAGCAAGAAAACAAAATAAATAAACAAAATCCAGGATGACAAGAAAGAAAAATAAGTCAATCCAGTCCAGAGAAGTAAATGAGAGATATAAAAAATAAAAATGTAACAGACCAAAGTTTAGAAAGAAAGCATGCCTATTTTTTTGGGGACTAAGAATCACCAGCTGCAAAATATAACCCTCTGCAGGCACCTGACACTGGGAAACAACTAAATTACATATTTCTTTCCCCCAAGAAACAATTAAGTAAAACAGAGTACCAGCAAAATTAATGTAGAAAATGAAAAAAAAATTATTCAAGGTAAAACATACTAAGATATAGAATACAAACTTCAATAGGATACTCTACAGATCCTTTTCTCAAAAATCATTTAATCTAGACAAAACCTCAGGGACTTTCTTAGAGAACAGTCTTACACTAGAAAGGTAATCTTGATAAGTTTAAGAGTTTTGTTGCTTGGGGCTTTTTGTATGGGTTTTTTTTTGGTTTTGGGTTGGTTTTTTTTGGTTTTTTTTTTTTGTTTTTTTTTTTTCTGTTTGTGTGGGTTTGTTTTGTGTGGTTTTTTTTCTGAGCTTCTAGTATATATGTGAGATTATATAAAGGTAAGTTTTGGGATATAAAAACAGCACAAAGCRAGGGGTACAATTTTGTAATTGGCACCAAACTGGCTGTGATTCTTGTCACTAGAGTGATCTGTATCGATAAAATGTAAAGAAGTACACAAATGTTTTCAGATCAACCTACTTCTGTTCTGCTTTTTTGGTGTACCTTGGCAAGCATTACCCTCACTGCTCCAGCTTTGCAGAGCTGTGATTTCAGCTTTATATTTGACTCAATTATTAGGCATTTAATTTAATAAGCCTTGGCATACCAAGCTAAATATATCTCTATTTTTCTATTTGATAAAAAATATGCTTTGTGAAGTATTTATTTTACTCTCTTGAAAGGCAAAATTATTGTAACATCCTTGACTGTCAAAATACACATGTAGGCCACAAAGTAAGTAAAGCCTCAGCCACAAAGCTCTGTTTTCAGAAGTTCCCATGAAATTATCTATTAACCTAGAAGGCATCATTAAAAGAGATTTAGAAAAACAAAACAAAATAAAAWTTTTAAAAAAGGATTATTCTGAAGGCAGGAGTTCAGAAGTTGTTAATAACTCACCCAGCAGAGAAAATTCATGTTATTGCCATTTAAGATTATGACAATTAAGCTATACCCATAAAGTCAGCACATAAAATATTTCACTCTATAAAACTTTCTAATTGCTTTCTGTTTGTTTTTTTTTGAAATCAAACAAACAAAACTAAAGGTTGYCAGTCAAATACAAATACACTAGAGCTCTGGGTGGTTTACTGAAAGGAAAAACTTACAGACCTAAAAAGAGATTTAGTCAGGATGTTCACAGTAGAATGAGTTGGAAAAGTAAATAGGYGGTAGAGACAGGGAGAACATACTCAAGCATAAGCATACACAAGCATTAAAGCATCAAGAATTTGATAACAGTGAATCAGACTAAGGAAAATAATATCATTTGAATCAAAACATTTACAAAGGTCTGGTATTTATTTTTCTTTTGGTTGCTCAATATTGGATCCATGAACTGTGAATTGTGTATAAAAACATAATTAAAAAGAAATCTTTCCACTACCTTTAAAATTATTTGTCTTAGAATGCATAAGGATGCTGGTCTTGATTGGCTTTTTTTTTTTTTTTTTTTTTTATCTCCTTGTCTGAAATTATAAGCAGTTTTGTCCAATTGGCCACAGTTTCTCAGACAAATATTTTCTGAGTCCTGGTAAAAGTATATAAAAATACAGAAAAGATCTCTCTCTTTTTACAGAGAAAGCAAAATAAACCAACCAAAAAAAACCCTATAGAACTCTCTGCACAGGATCTCAAACCCAGAATCAAAATCCTACCCATGGCAGAAGTCAACATTTTCACCTAAATATGATAATTAATCCTTAGTCCCACACTGGGGAGAGAGCCCTTACATCTTCTAGAGCCAGGGAGAAAAAAATTTGCACCCTGCTCCATGGATACTTTGATAAGTTTACCAACTCTTGACTAGATATTATTTTCTCCATGAGATAATTCTAACAGTGACAAACCTTACTTGAAAACAAAATTTTTCTGGAACCTGAACATATAGCTGTGCAACAACCCTTTCTGGCTGCTTGCCTCTTTCAACAATTTGCAAGCAGCAAGCTATCTATGTTAGCTGATTCAGTGAAGTCATGCCAGTTTTATCTTAACCCCACTAGCTGAGCAAAAGAGCAAAGTTGCATAAATTAAAAAAAAAACACATAATGACTGCAATCATTCACACAAACTTCTCACTCACATTTAAAACATAAAATGTTTTAAAACAATTTGTTCTGTACAGGGAAAATTACAATTTCCCAAGKACCCATAGTTAAAGTAGGCTTCCTWACTTGGCTGTGCTGCAAGTCAAACCTACAAGAGGGAAAGCAAGCAAACCTTCCAAGATTTTTTTCAGCTGGCATAATGAAGGAAGCAGCTGGCATAATCAGACCCAAACCAGATAGCACAATATCCTCTAATGAAAAGTTTGGGATGTTTAGAGTGTTAGTCAAACCACAGCACATGACAACGTGTACAACATGCATGAAGTACTCATTGCATTTCACAGTGTCTTGGGTTGATTTTATGATAACACTCTATTCCTATATTCTGTCAGCTTGTATGCCCAAAAGGTGCCTGTGCCTTTAAATGTGACCCGGAAGAAGGGGCAGGAGCAGCTGGGAAGGCAGCGTGAGTAGTTTAAAAGCCAGGGCTGCCACGAAGCCATTGGCTTTTGGACCTCAGCTCAGCACTGTGGGAGTCCTGCTCGCTGTGTGCAGGGGAGTTACGTTGTTGCTGTTTAGCTAGCTCGGGTTTCTTAGCTTGGGCAAACAGTTTTCCCAGGACTGCCACCCCCTCTCTGCGGCTCCTGTGATTTTTCTTCTGGAGCAATACAGCAGCTGGCGACAAGCCACGCCACTCCATCTCATCYCGGACTCAGGAAGAAGCCAAGCCGGAGATAAAAAAGCACACTGGGCCCTCTGCTTCATCCACAGTGAGCAGAGGAGTGAGGAGAGGACTGCTCCAGGTTTAGCCACTTTTGCCTGAACAGCCACGTGGACTTGTTCTTTTGTTTCTTTTTCCTGAGGAAAGGAGCCACCATCTTTTCTCTAAAGATGAACCACCTGGTGAGCGGCTGCGGGGAAGGGGGTGCACTTTTAAATATCTAACAGTTACTTTTTATCTGTGTCCTGTGGGCACTGTGTTTTGTTAATAAACTAATTTTTTTCACTTCACTTTTGCCCAAACATCTAYTTCATATTGGTGGGAAAAAAATTATCAAATTTTTGACTTCAGAGGAAACATTTACTCTGTAACATTTTTTTCTCTGAAAACATTGTCTCAAACTGAGACTCACRGTATTCAACACAACCACTGAATGACTCAGTTTCCACAAGCAATAAGAAAGTATCTGAAGCAATCTCATACAGGTGCAGTGGTTTCAGAAATTTGTTCTCTCCAGCATCCTGCACTGTTCTTTGGGTTTTTTTTTTATTTTTTTATTTTTAATTTATTTATTTATTTTTTTTGTTTTTGTGGCCTGATCAGTTTTTCTCTGACGGGCACTGAACACACAGTTAGTATAAGTCTGAATGTGCAAAGTCTTCATTTATTTATTTTACTTTACACAGGCAGCCATTGCAATGCCAGCTACACAAGCAGAAATCCAAGGCACACAGTGGACTGTGTGTCAATATTATAGACTATTTCACCTACAGACAACTAAACCTAGACCAAGCTGTTACTTCTCTGGTTGTTGCTGTTAGTTAAATGAACATTTTTTCCTTACAACTCATTGTAGGAATGATTTGGKTGCTAACAAGCAGGATAAGACTTCATGCTTGTTAGACTAACTGGCATTGTAACCCCCCTCTAATTAAATTTAAGAAAAATACATTGTCATTAAAGTAGCAAAGGTTTAAATATTAAAGAAGCATGATAACGTATGGACATCAAGAGTTATTTTTGTTAAAAAGAAACATCAACAAGAAAACCCCCAAACCGAACAAGKAAGTTCCCAATTTTTAGTTCCCAAAGCAGTTTCATATTCTAAGCTTCTTTGTTACCACTAAAAAGGGCAATTCTTAATCTGCCTCAGGTCCTGAAACTCATCTGGAGAGAGTGTTGCCTCCACTGAGATTTTGCAAATACCGTCTCCCATGGTATCTATGTACCTTGGTTCATGGCTCTCAGAATTTAGACATTGCCTAATTTAGACCTAACCTTGACAAGACAAGGCATCAGAGAAGAAAAAAATTTTAAGGGGTCACTGAAAAAAAGCTAATGTGAATAAGTGTTTGTTCTTCTGTTGTATTTAGCCACTACTCACATGTTCAAAGTCAAGCATGTGTTTAAATAACAYCCTGTTCTAGAACTTGAATACTCATTGCTTTGCAGAATCAATCTTTCATTGGCATCTGAGTATATGCACAGTAGGAAAAGTCAAGCTAAAATAAAATAARTGAAATTACAATGCAATATTAAAATGCAACTGTTAACACCCCCCCACCGCCACCCCAATTCTGAAAATTAACCTTTTTACCTGTAGGATGTTTTTTTGCTCATGCATATGGTAAACAGTAAGACAGATCAGAAAATGCTAAGCAGATTTTTTTTTTTTAAGATAATAATTTTAATGGAATATTCTGCCCAAGCGTCAAAAACTACTGCTTAAAATTAGTACTTAAAATGGTGGTCAATACAATGCTCCCCATTCTGCTTCATACTGAGTTTTTTTTTAAAGTCTTATAGTACAGTGCAACTACATGTCTGCTTCTTCCATATAAAACAACTAGAAAATAATTTTCTTCTAAAATAAAAGAAATGAAGTAAAATATTTGCTGGTATCAAAAATGACCTCTGGAACATTCTTGGCAGATCTAATGTAAARCCTTCATTCTTTTTCTCCTCCCCCTTTCGTTTTATCCTTTGATTACAAAAAAACCAAAAAATTCTTTGCAGAATCTATTAAACACAGCAGGGAGAAGGAAAAGGACAAGTGAAGAAAAAAATTGAAAGGATTTTCTTCTGGCTTCTTTAGGAGATTAATACAATCACCACTCTTGTAGAAAAAGAAGAAATAACACATTCATATAWTTGGAAAAGAACAAACAAATGAACTGAAAAAAAGGAAAGGAACATGAAGACAGACTAATAGTATCCTATCTTTCTTGATCAGCAACTGAAATCCAAAGGAATGCTCACTTTTCCTTAACTCATTTGAAAGGCCAAGAATATTGCTTAACATGCTGAGAAAAATAATAATTTTCATCAGAAATATTTGTAACATATTTTACTACTAGTGTTAATACTTTTAACCCTTAGATAAATACCATCTGAATTGCAAATATGTATATATTGTATTTTCTAGAAAACATGAAACTCTGAGACAGGATGACCAAAAYCATAAATACCTCTGAAAACGGGGGGTCATTACAAGGCATCAGGATACACAGCAAGGTGAAAGATAAATAATATAAAACGTGTGTTTTGTATGCACACAGATTAGCACAGATAACCAAAAAAAGGAGCAAACGGTTGAGAAAAAAGCTCTCTCCAGGGATATTCATTCTCATGGCAGCAGACATTTTCAGAGCTGTTTTACTCTGGCAAAAATAAAAACAAAACCTCCTGAATATTCACTATTAGATCTGCTTCCTGTGACAAAAAGCATTATAAATCCTACCTCACACTGAGAGACTCATTAAAAATATTCCATGACTACTTTTTGGATGTGAGGATATSTCTCAGAGAGTGTAGAATGATTACATTGGATGAGTTGAGGCTCTGACCGAGCAAAGCACATACACCTGCATTTACTTCCTGTTGGTTTTGATGGGATTATTCAGATACAGCAAGCTAAACACAGGTTTTACCTGCTTAGTGAGATGGGGTCACAATTCAGTTCTAAATGTTCCGTGGAAACTTAAACCACTATAGAGGCTGTATCAACACAATAAGGAAATAGAAATGCTAGAATAATATTAGAATAATAGAATTATTATTTCCTATTTCTATAAATAGAAATATGTCCTCTAGAGAAATGTTTCATTGCTTGTTATTATAAACAAAACATTTTATTCAATGAAAGACATCAGTGGGGAAAAAAAATATCTCAGGTAATTAAATTTCTTTTTCCTGGATAGGGAAAGGCACTGCAGCCAGAACAGAAGTTGCCAAGTGTTCATGCTGCTCCAGTGGCACATGCACCAATCAGCTCTCACAGGTGTACAGCACTTGTAACACACTAAACTTTTACCTGTACAATCTCCCCATTCTTTCTAGCTTTACAAAATGGAATATCTTAACTTTGAGGGACAAAAAAATGTCTCCTGTTTTGGTACTGGGGCTCTGTAGCAAGGAACA